>NW_027365134.1:0-136936 GCF_046119375.1 Phyllobates terribilis | reverse complement strand
CTACAGAATAGACTGTTAGAATTTGTATTATGGCAAGAAAAAAGCAGGTAAGTAAAGAAAAATGAGTGGCCATCACTACTTTAAAAAATGAAGGTCAGTCAGTCGGAAAAATTGGGCAAACTTTGAATGTGTCCTCAAGTGCAGTTGCAAAAACCATCAAGCGCTACAAAGAAACTGGATCACATGAGGACTGCCCCAGGAAAGGAAGACCAAGAGTCACCTCTGCTTCTGAGGATAAGTTTATCTGAGTCACCAGCCTTAGAAATCGCAGGTTAACAGCAGCTCAGATTAGAGACCAGGTCAATGCCAAACAGAGTTCTAGCAGCAGACATCTCAACAACAACTGTTAAGAGGAGACTTTGTGCAGCAGGTCTTCATGGTAAAATAGCAGCTAGGAAACCACTGCTAAGGACAGGCAACAAGCAGAAGAGACTTGTTTGGGCTAAAGAACACAAGGAATGTGTTATGAACTGCTACAAACACTAAGGAAAGATAGGAAAACTGTCCCTACAATAGGACTAAGCTGATTCCCTACGATGCAGCGGGGGACCTGTTCCTTGTGAACAGACCCGCCTAAGTCCTCGGCTAGTCTGAACGCAGACCTATAGATATAAGGGAGGGGTCCCTACAAGAACTAAGGACTGGGATATAGTTGGACACCTCCTAGCAGAAATTGTAGCAGAGCAAAGATAAACAAACAAACAGAAGTACTAGTGGTCAAAAGACCAAGCAAACTACAGAGTAAGGTACAAGGCACCTGGCTAGCTTAAGAGTAAATGTAACACTGAAGTCCAGCAAGGCCAGGAGGGCGGAGCTGGATTAAATAGGCAAAAAGTCATGTGACCAGCAAAATAGAAAAAACTAACAGGAGGGTTCTAACAGTACCCCCTCTTCTATGAGGATCCTCCGGATCCTCCAGGCCCAGGTCTATCAGGAAACCTCCTGTGAAACGCTCTGACAAGTCTAGGAGCAGAGACATCATCCGCCCTTACCCAGGAGTTATCCTCGGGACCGAAACCTTTCCAAGCGACGAGATACTGCAATCTCCCTCTATGCCATCTAGAATTAAGAATGCAAGAAATTTCATATTCACAGTCTTCCTCCACCGGAGGAACAGAGACAGTGGTGTCCCTATCAGAAACATCAGCTTTTCTCAATAAGGAAACATGAAACACCGGATTAATCTTCCAGGAGGTAGGAACCTCCAACCTAACAGCAGATTGGTTAACTACCTGAAGCACCTTAAATGGAACTACAAACTTCCGGCCCAATTTCTTAGAAGGAATCCTCAACCGCAGATTCCTAGAGGACAACCAAACCATGTCACCAACAGTAAACAAAACCTCTTAACGTTTCCTGTCAAAGTACCTCTTGGATTTTTTGTTAGCCTCTTGAAGGTTATGACGTACATCAGTCCAAACTCTCTCCAAATCACCGGAAAAATTCTCCTCCTCCGGCACAGCCGATACCAATTTGGAGAATGACCCAAACGACGGATGTCTCCCAGTACAACAAAAAAAAGGAGAACACCCAGCAGAAGAGTATGTATGGTTGTTAAGAGCAAATTCAGCCAGTGGCAAAAGCTCAGACCACCCCTCTTGATTGTCAGCCACTAAACAACTCAAAAACTGTTCAACATCCTGGTTCTTTCTTTCTGTCTGTCCATTAGACTCAGGATGATAACCAGACGAAAATGACAAATGGACTCCCAACCTGTCACAAAAGGCATGCCAAAAACGAGCCACGAACTGAGGTCCGCTATCGGAAACAATGTCGGTAGGAACGCCATGGAGCCTGACAATTTCTTTAACAAAAGCCTTAGCGAGTGTCTTGGCCAGGGCAGTTTGATGAAAGGGAACCAAGTGACACATCTTGCTAAAACGGTCCACGACCACCCAGATAACAGTGAAACCCTCAGAGGCAGGAAGGTCAGTAATAAAATCCATAGCAAGATGCGTCCAAGGAGCACTAGGAACCTCCAGAGGGCAAAGCAACCCTGCAGCAGGAGTATGTGAAGACTTAGATCTAGCACACACAGTAAATTGATGCACCCACTTAATGACTTCCTTCTGCCACCCAGGCCACCAAAAACTGCGACCTACAAGTCTCTTAGTCTCCGAAATTCCTGGATGACCTGCCAACCGAGACTCATGACACTCCACAAACAAATCTCCCCTAAAGTTCCTAGGCACAAACAACCTCCCATGGGGAGTGTTAGATGGGGCATCCTCCTGGGCTTTCAGAATCCCATCTTCCAAAACGGAGTCCAATGCTGCTATCACAACACCTTCCTGTAAAATGCTCTCCTCCTCCTCGGTACCAACCATGGGAGAAAAACTGCGAGATAAAGCATCCGCTTTTACATTCTTGGTACCCGGGATGTAAGTAACAGAAATATAAAACTGCGAAAAAAAAAGTGCCCACCTAGCTTGACGGGCATTCAAGCGCTTGGCAGCATCAAGATAGATCAGATTCTTATGATCAGTAAAAACCTGAATGGGAAATTTAGCACCTTCCAAGAGATGACGCCAATGTTCAAATGCGAGTTTAATAGCAAGCAATTCCCAATTACCAACATCGTAATTAAGTTCGGTCTCAGAAAATTTTTTTGAAAAAAAAGCACAGGGATGTACTCCATCCTTGTTTTCCTGAGACAAAACAGCACCGACCCCCACCGAAGAAGCATCAACCTCGATCAAAAAAGGCTTGGTCTCATCAGGCTGCATAAGGATGGGGGCAGAACTGAACCTCTCCTTGAGATACACAAAAGCTTCAATGGCCTCAGTAGTCCACTGAACCGTATTCGCACCTTTCCTGGTGAGATCGGTCAGCGGCTTAACAATTATAGAAAAATTCTTAATGAATTTTCTGTAATAATTGGCGAAACCCAATAATATCTGTATTGGTTTCAAACCAATAGGCCTAGGCCATTCCTGCACCGCCTGAACCTTCACCGGGTCCATCTCAAAGCCCTCGCTGGAGATAATGTAGCCCAAAAAACTAATTCTCTGCACAGCGAACTCACATTTCTCCAGCTTAGCAAAAAGTGAATTGTCGCTTAACAACTGCAATACCTCACGTACGCTCTGCCAATGAGACTCCAGATCCGGCGCAAAAATCAAAATGTCATCCAAATACATCACCACATTCTTACCGATCAACGGTCTTAGGATGTCATTAATAAGGTTCTGAAAAAACGCTGGTGCGTTCGTAAGACCAAAGGGCATAACCAGATTCTCAAAATGACCCACTGGAGTGTTAAAAGCAGTTTTCCACTCATCACCTTCCTTCATACGTAACAAATTGTATGCCCCCCGGAGATCAATCTTAGAGAACCACTTCGCCCCCACTAACTGGTTGAACAAGTCAGGAATTAATGGCAGTGGATAGGAATTGCGTACTGTAATTTTATTAATTTCGCGAAAGTCCATACATGGACGTAAACCACCGTCCTTTTTTTTTACAAAAAAAAATCCAACAGCCACAGGTGACTTAGAAGGTCTAATGTGACCGGCGGCCAAGCTTGTCTGTATGTATTCCTCCAAGGCCTTTCTCTCAGAGATAGTAAGATTAAATAAGCGACTCTTGGGAAGAGTAGCTCCAGGGACAAACTCAATAGTACAATCATAGTCCCTATGAGGAGGCAAAACTTGCGACTCCTCCTCAGAAAAAAGCTTCCAAAAAACCTGAATAGGTACAGGTAATTCCCCTCTTTCCACAGCAGCAATGCGACCGTTACACCATTTATCATAACACTTAGGACTCCAAGACTTAATTTCATTGGTAGACAAGTCCAGTACAGGATTGTGCAATTTTAACAAGGGAACCCCAAAACCACTGGAGCAGGCAAATTATTTAATACCGCCAAATCCAAATTCTCTTGGTGAATACCATTAATGGTTAGGGGAAATTCAAAAACCTTGTGAGTAATACCTTTCAAGGGAGAGCCATCAACAGCAACCACAGAAATAGTAGATGACAAAAGTTTGGATTCAAATTTAAATTTTTCCAAAAAATCCTCATCAATCACATTGAGTGTAGAGCCACAATCCACAAATACCCAAAATTCAATCAACTCCTCCTGGAATGAGGTGCTTCCAGAAAGAAATACTCCTTTTGAGTTTAAACACGCTATGCGGGACTAACTGACCTCTTTTTTTTTTTCTTTGTTCAAACGAAGCACACAGTTCTTAATAAAGTGGTCAGATTTACCGCAATAAAAACACAATCCTTTAGCAAACCTATGGTCTTTTTCCTGAGAATGGGGTGACATCGCCCCAATCTCCATCGGTTCTCCACCCTCCGAACAGACCCTCTGAAAACTAGGAGCTGCCATAGCAATAGATTTCTCTTCATTACTCCTAGCACGCAGTCTCCTGTCCACACGTATGGCTAAATGCATTGCCTCCTGCAAGGTTCCAGGTTTTGGGAAGGCAATCAGCAGATCCTTAACCCTTTCACCTAGACCATCAAGAAACAAACATTTTAATGCTGAGTCTTTCCATTCCACTTCAGCCAACCATCTTCTGAAGTATGTACAATAATTTTCCACATCACCTGATCCCTGCTTTAAACGTCTTAATTCAGTTTCAGCAGATGAGACTCGATCAGGATCATCATACAACAACCCCATAGCAGAAAAAAAATCCTCCACAGATCTAAAACACGGATCATTAGGTTGTAGAGAAAGGGCCCATCCCTGTGGTTCTTTGCGCAAAAGTGACATTATAAACCCAATGCGCTGTGATTCATTCCCCGAGGATCTGGGTCTTAAACGAAAATATAATAAACAAGCGTTTTTAAAGGAAAAAAAATCTTGCCGTTTACCATAAAAAAAATCTGGAAGTCCTACCTTCGATTCAACAAAATGCGCTCCAGGACAGCTACTCACGTGTTGCTGGAGCTCGGCCACCTCCAAAGACAGTCCCTGCAGGCGTTGAGCCAAGTCCTGAACCGCCAACATGCTGAAATCAGGATTTCTTTCCTTAGAGTGTTTTATTTTGGGGCTGGACTTACTGTTATGAACTGCTACCAACACTAAGGAAAGATAGGAAAACTGTCCCTACAATAGGACTAAGCTGATTCCCTACGATGCAGCGGGGGACCAGTTCCTTGTGAACAGACCCGCCTAAGTCCTCGGCTAGTCTGAACGCAGACCTATAGATATAAGGGAGGGGTCCCTACAGGAACTAAGGACTGGGATATAGTTGGACACCTCCTAGCAGAAATTGTAGCAGAGCAAAGATAAACAAACAAACAGAAGTACTAGTGGTCAAAAGACCAAGCAAACTACAGAGTAAGGTACAAGGCACCTGGCAAGCTTAAGAGTAAATGTAACACTGAAGTCCAGCAAGGCCAGGAGGGCGGAGCTGGATTAAATAGGCAAAAAGTCATGTGACCAGCAAAATAGAAAAAACTAACAGGAGGGTTCTAACAGAATGGACATTAGACCAGTAAAAATCTGTGCTTGGTCTGAAGAGTCCAAATTTGAGATCTTTGATTCCAACCAGCGTGTCTTTGTGCGACGCAGAAAAGGTGAACGGGTGGACTCTACATGCCTGGTTCCCACTGTGAAGCATGGAGGAGGAGGTGTGATGGTGTGGGAGTGCTTTGCTGGTGACACTGTTGGGTATTTATTCAAAATTGAAGGCATACTGAACCAGCATGGCTATCACAACATCTTGCAGCGGCATGCTATTCCATCCGGTTTGCGTTTAGTTGAACCATCATTTATTTTTCAACAGGACAATGACCCCAAACACACCTCCAGTCTGTGTAAGGGCTATTTGACCAAGAAGGAAAGTGATGGGGTGCTACGCCATATGACCTGGCCTCCACAGTCACCAGACCTGAACCCAATCGAGATGGTTTGGGTTGTGAAGGCAAAAGGGCCAACAAGTGCTAAGCATCTCTGGGAACTCCTTCAAGATTGTTGGAAGACCTTTTCCGGTGACTACCTCTTGAAGCTCATCAAGAGAATGCCAAGAGTGTGCAAAGCAGTCATCAAAGCAAAAGGTGGCTACTTTGAAGAACCTAGAATATAAGACATATTTTCAGTTGTTTCACACTTTTTTTGTTAAGTAGTAATAATAAAAATAATTCCACATCTGTTAATTCATAGTTTTGATGCTTTCAGTGTGAATGTACAATTTTCATAGTCATGAAAATACAGAAAAATCTTTAAATGAGAAGGTGTGTCCAAACTTTTGGTCTGTGCTGTATATATATATATGTCACCTCACACCAACCATATGTCGGAATATAAACTATACCCACCAACCATTAAGAGTGCAGGAAAATATTACCATTTCTTCTTCTTCAGTAAGCACAAAACCGGCCACTTGTTCGGCAACAGTCTTATGGGATTTAACTTCGACAACTACCAGCTGTTCATTTTGATAGCTGTGACGCATCCTCTCTGTCCACTCAGAAACCTGTGAGTCAAGACATGTGAAAGTTAGATAGACATGTGGTTTTAAATAATAATAATGAGGAGTAGGTTGTTACTTACGGTCATATTTCTGACAACTCCTGGTCTTTGCAATTGCTTTAGTATGATGTTAGAAGGAAGACTTGCCTAGGGACATGTGGGGAGCTCCGGCGCCGGAACTGCCAGGGTCCTGGCCAGTGTTGCCAGGGGACGGGATTAAGAGTGCACGGGGGACTTCCTGGACAGTGCTGGGGGACAGAGGAGAGGGACGGAAGAGAGGAAGTCAGGTGTCTGGGCTCACGCAAAAGAGACAGTTGGTTGTGGAGAGCAGACCGGCAGTTGGGGAGAAACAGTTTGACCTGCCGACAACGAGAGAGAGACGTGCTGCCCTGTCCTCGGTGAAATAGAGACGTGCTGACCTGTCTGTGGTGATGGACGAACGGGTGATACAGCTTGCTGCAAAACAAGGGGCGAGCGGTGTGTACCGGGCCTAAAGAAAGTGATCGTTCCGTTACCTGCATCACCACAGTTTTCCAGACATCTGACGGTGACCTACGGGTAAGGACACACTCGGGATTAGTGATCCTAATGCAGTTTGTTGTACGCCGGAGGAGCTTGCTACGGCTCTTAAAGGAGTCGTGACCGCTGTTGTGTGGTCAAAAGGACTGGGGGCCCAGTGGGTGACACCCGAGACCGCCCACTGCCACCAGTGTGTGAGTGTCTGAAGACGGACGTAGTTATCGCTAAAGGACAGATAAGTGCAAGCCTCCAGTAATCTACCTTCTCTTATTCAGCCTGAACTTTTGGGACTGCGCCGTATTGTTCATCCTTTCCATGTTATAGTTAAACCACAATCGTTTATTGTCCGATTTTACTGTTTTATTGTTGTGTTACTTAAATTTACACTCCCTGCGTGGAGAAACCAAATCTTGAATTAAACCTCTGCCATACTCTCCGCGTGCTGTGTGCGGCATCCAAGACTTTTAACAATGAGTAAGGCCTCAAGATAATAGCGTATCTCTAACTGATACTCTTTATTTTGAGATCCTTTTTGGACTTTCTTGATGGCTTGTAAGAAAACTGGCTTTGCAACGTTCAGAAGCTCCCTGTATTGCTGCGGTGTTTTGTCTGTTTTTTGCAACTCCAGGTACCTAAGAGAAAGATTAATAAATGTGATTTTTAGGTAAGGCCTATTATTAAAGCATATGTGGAAAACCTGGAGGGAGGGAGAAATTACAAAACATATTAATTGTGCATACCTCTGTAAGGATAAATATTAGCTGATGATATACCTTTTGCCGACAACCACTTTTGCAATCCTCTTGGATAATGTCTTCTGGATGTCCGCAGTAAAATTCTTGAAGTATTTCATGGCCTGGTAGAGTTTTTAATTTCGCCGCATTAAACTGGTCGCATACAGTAGATAGTGTACAAATCTTCGGACATGCTTTAGGTAGTTGGTGACAGTTTGGTTGCACAGGCCAATGTCTTGCAGCTTTTTGAAACATAAACGGGCTTTTTCAATCCTTTTCGCAAAGTTGAGGGTCACACAGCGCTTGTTCATGAAGTATAGAAACCTTGACACATCTTCAACATTTTGTTTGTATCTTTCCAGCCTACAATGGTTTTGCAAATAATCTGAAAAACCTTTTAATATTGGATCAGACAAAGGATGACGATCATAAAAGCCTGCTTCCTGCAATTTTGATCCTCTTGTCAACAGTCCAATTCTGGCTTGGAATTCTTCAAATTTGGAGGAAAGAAAAAACAGTTCAGAAACAAATTACAACTTTGAGAAAAAAAACTATTTATGTATATACAGTATATATATACAGTGGCGTACCACCAATGGCAGCAGACCATGTGGCCGCTATGGGTACTGTGAGTCAGGGGGAACCTGTGCCTGCACATTCACTGGGCCCCCACCCAGAATCTGGGCAAATGTCGGGGCCTCGACAGCTGAGGGTCCCACTCACTGTTGTCAGGGGTGGTAATCTTTTCTGCGTCCCCATGCCCTGATTTCCGGGGACCACAGTGCTCTAACTGACAGCTGCACTTTTCTGGCTGCCTGCCCTTTATACGCAGCATCCACTGCTGAATGCTGCATGCATTGAAGTTCATCAGTGGGTGGAGCTATCGCATGATGCTCTACTGTTTCTTACAATGCTCTGCTGGAATTGTAGACCATTCTTCTTTGGCAAACTGCTCCAGGTCCCTGATATTTGAAGGGTGCCTTCTCCAAACTGCCATTTTGAGATCTCTCCACAGGTGTTCTATGGGATTCAGGTCTGGACTCATTGCTGGCCACCTTAGAAGTCAACAGTGCTTTCTCTCAAACCATTTTATAGTGCTTTTGGAAGTGTATTTTGGGTCATTGTCCTGCTGGAAGACCCATGACCTCTGAGGGAGACCCAGCTTTCTCACACTGGGCCCTACATTATGCTGCAAAATTTGTTGGTAGTCTTCAGACTTCATAATGCCATGCACACGGTCAAGCAGTCCAGTGCCAGAGGCAGCAAAGCAACCCCAAAACATCAAGGAACCTCCGCCATGTTTGACTGTAGGGACCATGTTCTTTTCTTTGAATGCCTCTTTTTTTTTCGTGTACACTCTATGTTGATGCTTTTTCCCAAATAGCTCTACTTTTGTCCCATCTGACCAGAGAACATTCTTCCAAAACATTTTAGGCTTTCTCAGGTAAGTTTTGGCAAACTCCAGCCTGGCATTTTTATGTCTCGGGGTAAGAAGTGGGGTCTTCCTGGGTATTCTACCATATAGTCACTTTTCATTCAGACGCCGACGGATAGTACGGGTTGACACTGTTGTACCCTCGGACTGCGGGGCAGCTTGAACTTGTTTGGATGTTAGTCAAGGTTCTTTATCCACCATCCGCACAATCTTGCGTTGAAATCTCTCGTCAATTTTTCTTTTCCGTCCACATCTAGGGAGGTTAGCCACAGTGCCATGGGCTTCAAACTTCTTGATGACACTGCGCACGGAAGACACGGGAACATTCAGGTCTTTGGAGATGGACTTGTAGCCTTGAGATTGCTCATGATTCCTCACAATTTGGTTTCTCAAGTCCTCAGACAGTTCTTTGGTCGTCTTTCTTTTCTCCATGCTCAATGTGGTACACACAAGGACACAGGACAGAGGTTGAGTCAACTTTAATCCATGTTAATTGGCTGCAAGTGTGATTTAGTTATTGCCAACACCTGTTAGGTGCCACAGGTAAGTGACAGGTGCTGTTAATTACACGAATTAGAGAAGCATCACATGATTTTTCAAACAGTGCCAATACTTTTGTCCACCCCCTTTTTTAGGTTTGGTGTAGAATTTTATCCAATTTTGCTTTAGGACAATTATTTTTGTGTTTTTTCATTTAAGACAAATTAAATGAAGATAATAATACCAAAGAATTTGTGATTGCAATCATTTTTAGGAAGAAACTGAGTATTATCTGATAGAATTGCAGGGGTGCCAATACTTTTGGCCACCACTGTAGGTGATCCAGGTGCTCTGGACCACGTCTTCGGCCACACCAAACGGGCTTTTGTTCAGTGGTCACTTAAGGGGCATTCCAGGGAGTGCATCTATTTACAGGACAGTTTTTTGGGCTGCTCACAGTCCTCAGCCTACAAGTCTTTATACCCTTACGGGTAACTAAATGCACGTATAAATTTCAGTTTATATAATAAACAATGACAGTAAGCATTGCACAACTGGGTAACTATTTACACTGCAGGTATTCCTAACTTATTCCTTATACCTGACAGGGACCTGGCCTTTTGTACTGCGGGTTGACCTACGTAGTACTGGGATGTTGTTGCACTGTCTGCTACCCTGTCAGATCTACGTGAGGGTAAATTGTAGAACTGTCTTAACCTCTTTATGGGACTGGCAAGTCCACTGGTTACTGGTTCTACTGGCTCTGCTTCTACCGGTGATCCTTCTTCCAGGGATTCTGCCTGAGCAGGCTCTTCTGTGGCACTTACAGGTCCTACTTGCAGTGGAGAGTCTTCTGGCTGTTGGTAGAAGTGCATCACAGGTATTATTACAGCTTCATCCAGTTGAGGCCAATCTGCCGGGAAATCTCCTAAGACAGTATGGAGTACATCTTCTTTGGGTTCCTCAGTCACTACAAGAGGTACTTCTTCCTGTAGCTTCAACAGACCTGGGCACAACTTCAAATGGTCTCTTGAGACTGTTGCAACTGTCTTAACTAGTGTTGAGCCACCCCCGTAGTGTTCGAGTTCGGTTCGTCGAACACCCGTGTGTTCGCCGAACTGTTCGTCGAACTGTTCGTCGAACACCTTCGAACACCGTTAAAACCAATGGCAGGCAAACAAAAACACATAGAAACACATAGAAAACACCTTCAAAGGTGTCCAAAAGCTGACAAACTGCTCAGAAGACACAACTAACACATGGAAAAGTGACAAGTACATATAGTCATGCGAAAAGAAAAGAGGTGGAGGAGTAAAAGGAGGGGGAGACACAGATATAGGCATGTCATGCCCTTCTAAAATCCAAAAAGTGAGAAGCCGACACGTTCAGTCCGCTCCTGCCCGTGCCACCTCCGTGTCGCCGGGTTTGTGCCAGAGCCGCGGTGAACCCTGACGGCCAGCCCCCCTCTCCCAATACTGGTGCCTGTCCGCTGGTGGGTCGAGCGAGCCCCCCTCTGGTGGAGGCAGCTCTAAGCTTTTTAATTTAAATTGTCTCTCTAATTTGAATGAATACACTTTAAATCCATTTACAAGGATCTATTGGAGGGCAAGTCTCATGCCAGCTGCCGCGTAATTCCAGCTCCAGTAGCGTCCACTAAAGCTGCTGCAGTTAAAAAGCTTTTATAAGGATCGAGCTCGGCTGTCCACCGCAAGGCATCCTACTGCCAGTCCCAGCCCCTATGCCTTGGGGTGCCTCCTGATGCTCTTCACTGAGTATCCCGTGGTCCCGAAGCATTTCCTTTGAAAAAATTAAGTGTCCAAACTACAGGTGGTGTAGCTTGCTTAACAGCCGGGATAATCTGCTGACTAGCAGACACTGCTACTAGGCACAAAGTATTTCCTGGGCTAGATGCAGTTAAAAATTTGTAATTAGATACTCTCGTTGGATGCTGAGAAAGCATTCCATAGAGTCTCCTGGCACGCCATATATGATTCTCTTAAAAAGCTTGGGGTAGGGGTCTAGGGAACCTTTTATAGCCAAAATCACGGCCCTGTATCACAATACGTCACCTAGGCTGAAGATAAATGGAACTGTAGCACCCTGAGGGCTCGGTTGCTACAGAGGTATTGCACCTCACCCAGAGGTGTGATATCTCACTCTCAGGTAAGGATGGAGTGTGGATCAGGACCCGACACCTGCATGCATTACACCACATTGCCGTGGGGCAGGGTGACCAATATGCCTCTGAGATGGGCACGACAGTCCCTGTCCCTGGCTGGAGTGGGGGGAGGGAACACTGAGGAAGGGGAACCCTGTAGTGCAGGAGCAGGGAGGAAGCAGTTCCTGGGTGCATTGAGAAGGGAGTATAAAAGGTGAGCACCATCTTAGTTCAGTGCAGAGAAGTCTGAGCAGAAGTGGCAGGGAGCAGGGGCTCTGCATGAGCTCTGCTCCAGAGGCAGGCCTAGTAACAGAGGCCCAGGCCTTGAAGAGGGAGAAGGAAGGAAGAGGAGCAGAGAAGGCTCCAGGAACGAGGAATGAAGGGATCCCAGGGGTGCGGACGGGCGAGTCGCCACCGCACGCCCTAATCCACCTGCGTGGAGGGGTCAGGCCAAAGGGGGAGACCGGTCCCCGAATCTAGTGGAGGCAGGAAACGACCCTCAGCTAGAAACTGGAGGCTGTGACATTTTATGTGGCGCAGCCCCTCGCTACACCCGCTAGGAAGGCACCACATAGGGTCAGGGAAACTGGCGCCAAGTTTACCAAGAGGAGGCCCGAGGCAGCCGGACAGAAGGGTTGGTAAGAAAGGCCAGACAAAGGACACACAAAGGGGGTCCTGTGAAGCGCTCCAAAGTTATCTGGGAGTTGTCTGAGCCCCTCACCTGGTGAGCACAGTACGACGTGGGCAGTCGTTACCTGCAGACGTGGTCTGGATAATAAGAACTGTGAGTAAAGGCCCTGGACTGCATCACTGACTCCGTGTCGTTACTGCTGCTGCCCTGCACCATCACCCCCATCCTCCGCATACACTACCCTGAGGCTATACTCCTCCCGTGGGGAGTTATGCTACGCTCTGCTGCACCCACAACACCAGCCTCAGCGGTCTGCCCTGCAGCGGCGGTTCACTCTGACCGCAATCCACGGGTGGCGTAGTCGGACATTTAAACATCAAAACCACATAAATAGTTCCGCCACTGGTTTGACCACCCTGAGCCACGGAACCAGGTCGCCGCCACGAAGACTACAACCACCAGCATCCACCAAAAAGGGTCCGGCTCCGGGTGTCCCAAGGCCCAGGGGGTGCATCAGAACATTTTCATCACCTTTCACAATCACCAATGGGACAAGGCAGGGATGTCCTCTGTCCCCTCTCTTATACATCCTAGTGACAGAGCACCTGCTCTCATCAATTCGCCATTAGAGATGAGCGTTGTTCTACTCGAACTGTTCGCCAATCTCAAATTCGAGCTGTTTTGGGCGGTGTTCGAGCCGTTCGGCGAACACGAACAATTTGAGAAAAATTCGGCTGTTCGAGGTTATGTTCGATAACTGTTCGTGCACCAAAATCATAACTGGATTTTTTCTCAGTAATGATGAAAATTAATGTTAATACGCAGTTTGAGTGTACAGCGGGGTGGGGGGAGGGGCAGGGGATGGATCTCTGCAGGAACAATGAAGATCTCCATTTTTTTTTCTCTTTCCCGCATTTGCAGTGGGGAGGTGCAATCTGTCAGCCTATCAGCAGCGCACACACGGAGCGAAGTGCTTTTTTTCACACAAGCAAGGGCATGTGTCATTGGCAGTGTATGTCACATGTCCTTGCCCTATAAGACCAAGCCATTTTCCCCGTCGCCACCATTTTCTCACTGCTGCAGCTGCGTGTTAGACGGCACCGCTGTTGCTGTGTGCGCTATACCTTGTTAATTTCAAGCCAATTTTCGCACAAATATACAGATAGCTTGGGAGTAGGGAATAGTTGTGATTGCAGTCCTTTTAAGGACTAGGTTACATCATTTCCTACGACTTTTATCAGGGAGGTCTGTGCTCTTAAATAGATAGGTTGTGGGAGTAAAGACTAATTGTAATTGCAGTCCTTTTCAGGACTAGGTTACATCAGTTCCTATCAGTTTTTGCCAGGCAGGTCTGTGCCAGTGCTGTGCACGTTTTTTTCACAGCATTTGGCTGAATCTAGCAAAGCTAATCCTTTTTCACGTGTTGAACCTGCTGGACAACCAGGTTCAACACGTGAGCCATACAAGGCACGTGTGTGACATTGCCCCGGCGAAGGGCCGCACCCAGGTTTGCAGCATTGTCGCACACGGCCTTCCCTGGTTTCAGGTCCAGTGGAGACAACCATTCATGAAATTGGTTCTCCAGAGCTGACCACAACTCCTCAGCTGTGTGACTCACATTTCCCAGACATTTCAATGTAAAAACCGCCTGATGACGTTGAGCCCTACTGCCAGCATAGTAAGGAGGTGTGCAGGATCCCTTCTGCGCAGTTAGAAAGCTTGTGGCATGACCAGACAGGCTTTGGGTGCAGGTGGAAGACCGAGAGGAGGTTGAGGAGGCAGAAGCAGTGGAGGAACTTTGACATAAAGAGGATTGACGCACAACTCGTGGGGACGGCAAGACTTGGACAGCAGCCCCTTGTCCTGCTGTCACCATAGTTACCCAGTGCCCAGTCAGCGACATGTAACGCCCCTGTCCATGCCTACTCGTCCAAGTGTCTGTGGTGAAATGCACCCTGTCACACACAGAGTTTCTCAAAGAAGCGGTGATGTTGTGTGCGACATGCTGGTGGAGCGCAGGCACACCTTTCTTTGAGAAGTAGTGCCGACTGGGCATCTGGTACTGGGGCACTGCGACGGACATAAGGTCTCGAAAATCCTCTGTGTCCACCAGGCGGAAAGGCAACATTTCTGTAGCCAAGAGCTTGCAGATGGTGAAATTCAACCTCTTAGCTTTCTCATGGCTAGGAGGAAATAGTCTTTTACTTGTCCACATCTGAGGGACCGAGGGCTGGCTATTGTGCTTAGACGGGGTTGATAAGGGTGTCCCCGGCAAACTGCCGGTCTGTGAGGAAGATGCAGGCGGACATGTTAGGTTGCCTTGATCCAAAGGTGGTGCTATCGATGTCGGACAGCGCTCAACAGCAGCTGGTGTTACCACCTCCAAAGAAAATGATGACCTGCCTATCACGCTGGCTGTTGCGGGTAAAGAGGTGGCAGGTCTGCGCCCCAAAACAGGTGTGACTGCTGTCCCCCCAGTCACAGAGGATGAAGAGGCCGCGGATGCACAAGATATGGCAGACGGTGGTTGGCCCGGCCGGCTAGGCTGCATTGTAGCACACTGAGCTTCCCACTGCAACTTATGCTTCATGTCCATGTGCCGGTTCATGCATGAAGTACTCAAACTATGTATTTTTTGGCCTCTACTTAGCTTTTGCTGACAAATGTTACAGATAACACGAGTTGGGTCATCATTATCTATCTGAAAAAATGCCCAGGCTATGCAAGGCTTAGCACCCATGCGACCTGAAGAGCCACCACGACTTGTGGTGAGAGGCAGAGTTGTGTTTGAGGATGCAGTTGTTGACGTGCTTCCAGTACTACGTCTCTGTCCAGGAAGGCGCGACCTGACCTCGTCGTCACTAGCATCTTCCTCCACCTCCTCTGCTGACCTCATCTCTTGGCTGACTGTGGGTTGACAGTAAGTGGGATCTCCAACCTCATCATCATCACCCTGTGCGTTATCACACCCGTCGTCCTCAGAGCCAACCTGTTCCTGCCCTGACAAAAAACTAAAGTTGTCGCTCAAATCAGGTATTTGAGTCTCATCATCGTCTTCCTCATTGTCTCCACCAACAGGAGTTACAGTTTGGGAATGAGGGTCTACATTATGGTCAGAACCTTCTGCGTCTGGTCCTGGATCCGACTCATAAAGATTCTGGGCATCAGTGCAGATCATTTCCTCATCTGGATTCACAGAAGCGCTGGAGTCGACCTCTGATTCCCAGGCTATAGTATGAGTAAACAGCTCTGCAGACTCAACCATCTGTTCTACCTCATACTCAGACGGGCAGCTGGAGATTTGGGAGCTGTGAGGAAGCAAGTGCGATTGGGGTGACACCTTTGAGGACTGGAGTATTTGTGATGTTGAAGTTGATGTGGAGGAGAGCCCACTTAAAGGAGCACTTGATATCCGTTGAAGCACCTGCTGTTTTTGTGCCTCATCTGGAATTTGTAGCGATTGGCGTGGCCGTAAGAAAGGGATCTTATCACATTGTCCGCTAAAAGAAGTAGACATTTTAGTTTGGCTGGAAGATGGTCTTTCTTCTCCAGATGTTACTGTTGCTTTAACACCTACCCCACGGACACAACCTTTTTTCCCCTTCCCAACACGCCTATTCCCCTTTCCACCAGCAGCAGGCCTTTTTCCACTCATTTTGGTGGTTAACTAATTCACAACTCTGGAGTTGTTTGCACAAAAAAACAATGGATGGGAACCGAGCAGAGCTGAGTGGCCAAACTGTGGTATTAGGTCAAAACTATTGGCTGGGTTAGATGCAGAAAAAAATTATATTCAATTTGCAACCTGATGGAGGTCAGTATAGATGGACTAATAGAACAAGTCCCACACAGAGCTAGAAGCCCAAATATTTTTTCAGAGGTAGATGCAGAAAAAAAATATATTCAGTTTGCAACCTGATGGAGGTCAGTATAGATGGACTAATAGAGAAAGTCCCACACACTGCTAGAAGGCCAAATATTTTTTCAGAGCTAGATGCAGACAAAAAATTATTTTGAATTTGCAACCTGATGGAGGTCAGTATAGGTGGACTAATAGAACAAGTCCCACACACTGCTAGAAGGCCAAATATTTTTTCAGAGCTAGATGCAGAAAAAAATTATATTCAGTTTGCAACCTGATGGAGGTCAGTATAGATGGACTAATAGAACAAGTCCCACACACAGCTAGAAGCCCAAATATTTTTTCAGAGGTAGATGCAGAAAAAAATTATATTCAGTTTGCAACCTGATGGAGGTCTGTATAGATGGATTAATAGAACAAGTCCCACACACAGCTAGAAGCCCAATATTTTTTCAGAGGTAGATGCAGAAAAAATATATATTCAGTTTGCAACCTGATGGAGGTCTGTATAGATGGATTAATAGAACAAGTCCCACACACAGCTAGAAGCCCAATATTTTTTCAGAGGTAGATGCAGATAAAAATTATTTTTAATTTGCAACCTGATGGAGGTCAGTATAGATGGACTAATAGAGAAAGTCCCACACACTGCTAGAAGGCCAAATATTTTTTCAGAGCTAGATGCAGAAAAAATTATATTCAGTTTGCAACCTGATGGAGGTCAGTATAGATGAACTAATAGAACAAGTCCCACACGCAGCTAGAAGCCCAAATATTTTTTCAGAGCTAGATGCAGATAAAAATTATTTTTAATTTGCAACCTGATGGAGGTCAGTATAGATGGACTAATAGAGAAAGTCCCACACACTGCTAGAAAGCCAAATATTTTTTCAGAGCTAGATGCAGAAAAAAATTATATTCAGTTTGCAACCTGATGGAGGTCAGTATAGATGGACTAATAGAACAAGTCCCACACACAGCTAGAAGCCCAAATATTTTTTCAGAGGTAGATGCAGATAAAAATTATTTTTAATTTGCAACCTGGTGGAGGTCAGTATAGATGGACTAATAGAGAAAGTCCCACACACTGCTAGAAGGCCAAATATTTTTTCAGAGCTAGATGCAGACAAAAAATTATTTTGAATTTGCAGCGTGATGGAGGTCAGTATAGATGGACTAATAGAACAAGTCCCACACACTGCTAGAAGGCCAAATATTTTTTCAGAGCTAGATGCAGAAAAAAATTATATTCAGTTTGCAACCTGATGGAGGTCAGTATAGATGGACTAATAGAACAAGTCCCACACACTGCTAGAAGCCCAAATATTTTTTCAGAGCTAGATGCAGAAAAAAATTATATTCAATTTGCAACCTGATGGAGGTCAGTATAGATGGACTAATAGAATGATGCTATGCCCAAAAGATTTTACTTCACTAGGTGCAGTAAAAAAATTGGTATTCTATACACAGGTGGTATATCTTGCAACACAGATAGGCTACTCCACTGACTAACACACTCTGCAATAGGCCAAAAAGGATTAGCTAGCTTTGCTAGATTCAGCCAAATGCTGTGAAAAAAACTTGCACAGCACTGGCACAGACCTGCCTGGCAAAAACTTATAGGAACTGATGTAACCTAGTCCTGAAAAGGACTGCAATTACAATTAGTCTTTACTCCCACAATCTATCTATTTAAGATCACAGACCTGACAATGTGAACTGAGGTCTAAGATGGCAGACATACAAGAAACAGAGGCATGTTCACACTAGCAAAAAAGAAGCAAGACAAAAATATATCTCATACCCTACCATAATTATATATAAATGTAAAGCAAAATTGCATAATAAATATAGGGTACTTAGTGAACTATTTTTGATCAAAAAAAGTATACAAGCCGTCCCACCAGCGGCAAGGTGACCCTAAATTGGGACGGTACCTATACTGCCTATATTAAAAACCTTACTGTATATCAAAGTTGAAGCAATGCATATAAAAGGATAGACAAATAGGACCGGGTCCCAACTCCAGACCACCTAGGCCCGTGGTAAGCTACATATATACCAATCAGCTCAACAAAGGGCATGCCACACCCTTAAATTGCACAGAATGCAAACAAGTCAAAAAACCAGACAATGTGAACTGAGGTCTAAGATGGCAGACATACAAGAAACAGAGGCATGTTCACACTAGCAAAAAAGAAGCAAGACAAAAATATATCTCATACCCTACCATAATTATATATAAATGTAAAGCAAAATTGCATAATAAATATAGGGTACTTAGTGAACTATTTTTGATCAAAAAAAGTATACAAGCCGTCCCACCAGCGGCAAGGTGACCCTAAATTGGGACGGTACCTATACTGCCTATATTAAAAACCAGTAAGGTTTTTAATATAGGCAGTATAGGTACCGTCCCAATTTAGTTCACTAAGTACCCTATATTTATTATGCAATTTTGCTTTACATTTATATATAATTATGGTAGGGTATGAGATATATTTTTGTCTTGCTTCTTTTTTGCTAGTGTGAACATGCCTCTGTTTCTTGTATGTCTGCCATCTTAGACCTCAGTTCACATTGTCTGGTTTTTTGACTTGTTTGCATTCTGTGCAATTTAAGGGTGTGGCATGCCCTTTGTTGAGCTGATTGGTATATATGTAGCTTACCACGGGCCTAGGTGGTCTGGAGTTGGGACCCGGTCCTATTTGTCTATCCTTTTATATGCATTGCTTCAACTTTGATATACAGTAAGGTTTTTAATATAGGCAGTATAGGTACCGTCCCAATTTAGGGTCACCTTGCCGCTGGTGGGACGGCTTGTATACTTTTTTTGATCAAAAATAGTTCACTAAGTACCCTATATTTATTATGCAATTTTGCTTTACATTTATATATAATTATGGTAGGGTATGAGATATATTTTTGTCTTGCTTCTTTTTTGCTAAGATCACAGACCTGCCTGATAAAAGTCATAGGAAATGCTGTAACCTAGTCCTTAAAAGGACTGCAATCACAACTATTCCCTACTCCCAAGCTATCTGTAGATTTGTGCGAAAATTGGCTTGAATTTAACAAGGTATAGCGCACACAGCAACAGCGGTGCCGTCTAACACGCAGCTGCAGCAGTGAGAAAATGGTGGCGACGGGGAAAATGGCTTGGTCTTATAGGGCAAGGACATGTGACATACACTGCCAATGACACATGCCCTTGCTTGTGTGAAAAAAAGCACTTCGCTCCGTGTGTGCGCTGCTGATAGGCTGACAGATTGCACCTCCCCACTGTAAATGCGGGAAAGAGAAAAAAAATGGAGATCTTCATTGTTCCTGCAGAGATCCATCCCCTGCCCCTCCCCCCGCCCCGCTGTACACTCAAACTGCGTATTAACATTAATTTTCAGCATTCCTGAGAAAAAATCCAGTTATGATTTTGGGGCACGAACAGTTATCGAACATAACCTCGAACAGCCGAATTTTTTTCAAATCGTTCGGGTTCGTCAAACGGCTCGAACACCGCCCAAAACAGCTCGAATTTGAAATTGGCGAACAGTTCTAGTCGAACAACGCTCATCTCTAGTGAATACGCTCATTGAGATTGTCTTTGAACAATAAATATTTCTGTTTTAACATATATATTCCTCTTTTTTCCTTTAAAGAGATTAAGAAGACAGCAGTGATCAGCTCCCAAGACAGAAAATGTTCCAGACTATAATTTTGAGGCGTTTCGACAACTAAAGTCCTGGTCTTGTTAAAGTTTTTGAAATCGTGTTGTATTTGTTTTTTCTCCATTCTAGGATGAGTCTATTTCTACAATTCCAGGTGAACGGGGCCCTCCACGCAATGGGAGAATATTGTTCTTTTTTTACAATACAGTTTGTATTAGTGTTAATAACTTTTTTATTTTAGTGATAAAGAATAGATAAAGTGGAGCTCATACGGCTATGATGAAACAATTCTGACAAATGTAGATTGAAATGGCATAATCATTTACTACCGTCAGGTTTCGGAACTGTTTAGTCTCAAGCTTTGTCAGTATCACTATAATTCATAATAATTTAAAGGGCAGGCAGCCTGCAAAGTGCTTCTGCTGGTCAGAACACTGCAGTCCCTTGAAATCGGGCCTAGGGAAGAAGAAAAATGACCACCCCTAACAACGGTAAGTGGGACCCCAGCTGTCCAGAGTCCCCACAAGTAGAATTGTCTGTAGAAATAACCTCTTGTCCAGTCAGTGCACCACTCTCTGGTGCTCTCTCTGTCACCAGTGCACCGCTTTTTGGTGCACTCTCTTGATTCCCAGTGCACCGCTCTCTGGCATGCTCTCCCTCTCTGTGAAAAAAAGAGGAAAGTACATTCAGCTCACCTGATTGCTGTAGGCTTTGGAAGGAAGCACAGGTACGTGTGTCCTCACGTGTTTGCATGAAAAAAAGTTGAAGAAACCAGCTTCCAAAAGTGCAAATATTTATTGAAGCAAATCCACGCAGTTTAAAAATTTCCAAATTACATCGGGGAATCTCACATGGAAAAAACGCAACGCGTTTCGAACACAGAGCTGTGTTCTTTGTCAAAGCTGACATGCATATGACGCGCCCCCTGGGCCCAGTGTGCACGTGTGTGGGATACCCGGAGCCGGGTCTCTGGGGATTGTAGTTCCCCTGGTCAGGTGGAGTTGTAGACCTCCCCATCTATCTGCACTCTTCCTGGCTACCTTGCTGTAAGCGAGTGGAAGTAGCCCACGTCCCTGAGTATACCGTGTGGTGCTCACCCGTATGGCTGGTGACTTGGGGCATTCTGATAGCCTCTGCGCCTCGCTGGCGGTGCTGGTCCCTTCCTTGTGACTGAGCCTCCGGGCTTCTATGGCCAGAGGACCTGGAATCCCCTGCCGGCTGGATTCTGCTGCTGGATGTGAAGATCCTTGCAGCCTCAGACTCCGTTGTCCGGTTGTAGTCTCTTCAGCCAGGACGAGCAAAATCTCTGCTTCCTGTCCCTGGCACTCAGCTCCTGCTCCTACAGAGCTCCTGCTGTTTCTTTCCCTGTGTCTGCTTGTTCTCCCTCTGACTCTGACTGAACTGACTAACCCCGCCCCAGACCCAGTTTATAAGGGCAGATTCCTCCCCTCCCAGGACTGGGCAGGAGGTGTTGCATGTTTTAGGGCTCCTGACCAGGAAACCTCCCACTTGCTCTCAGATGTAATATTTCTATTACTGTGGTAACCAGACCCCTGGGGTGCCACATTCACCCCTAGTAAATTTTAGTACTCCGGGACTAAACACATTTTCAAGAAAACACAAACACAGGGCATAAACAATAATACAACAACATATATACAAGAAGCTTTAGAGGTCACGGCGTGTCCGTGACCGGGTGTCCATGTCACCCAACAAGGTGAAGTCTTGGAACAGAGTAGGGGACCTGTCCAAAGCAAACCCCAAATGTTGGCCCTGGGCGTGGCTGCAAGGCTCAGGCTAGCTACTGTGGGCCACAAGGAGGCCACGCCAGACAGGTTTTTCTCTTCCGCGGCCATCTTCACAAGAGGCACCAAGGTGCAACTATCTACAATGTAGTTCCGGTTACTCAGCGTCCATAACCTGTCAGTCCCAATTAAACCTGCAGGGTAACTAGAGAAACATAATCAATGAACAGGCAACAAAAACATAAACCTTTTTCAGCATTTACGTATGTACAGGTAAATATATACTTGGCATTAGACTCTCCAGCGAGCGGGCATTTGTCCTCTAGTGCTCCTGGTGGACCTACGTAACCCACTATCTGGTTCTGCACTACAGGGTGTAGGAGGTGTTGCGGGCAGGCCTGGCAGCTTTCTGCGTACTCTTTGGCTTACTAGGGGCACGGCAGGCTCACTACTAGCAGAGGGTTGATTCTCCTGGTCTGCTGGTATGGATTCTTCTGCCTCCTGGGCCGGCTGCTCTTCTGACACTCCCTGTCCTGGCTGGCTGGAGAAAGGTGAGGACGGGTACCACGACTGCGTTGTTGATTTGAGTCCAGGACCGGGGAAAGTCTCCGAGTACAGTACTGATCATTTCTTCCCTTTCCTCTGCGGGTTGAGGGTTCTCTTGATCTTCGTCAGGGCTTTGCATCTGCTCGGGACACTTTTTCAGGTGGTCTCTGGAGACAATGGCTGTGGTCTCTCCTCCATCCTTACTGATTACACAGACTTTTGGGTTCTCATGGCTTGAGGGCAGTACGGTGTATGGGTATGGGTCCTTCTCCTACTGGTCGTCCAACTTGTGGAACCGCCTCTTTCTCTTCAAGACCTGCTCTCCAGGTACCAGGGGAACAGCGGGAGCATGCTGGTTATAAGCCTTCTCTTGCCTTTCTCTTGCTTGAGACAGACTTCGCTCGACGCTCTCCTGTACTTTCCAATACTGCTGCTGCCGTTCTGTATCCCAGTCTGCCTCTGGCAAGGTGTCCTCAGGTGTCAGGAATCCCATATCCAGGTCAATAGGCCGCTTACCAGGTCTTGCTCTCATTAGGTAAGCCAGGGTACCGTTGGTGGAACCTACGGGGATGTGATTATACAAGTCCACCAAATCAGGCAGTTTTTCAGGCTACAGACTGCGTTCTTCCAGGGGCAACGTTTTTAGCAAGTCTATCACCACCTGGTTCATTTTCTCACATAGTCCATTGGTCTGAGGGTGATAGGGCGTTGTTCTTATCTTCCTGCAGCCATACAGGTTGCAGAACTCCTGGAAGACCTCCGCTTCGAAGGCTGGTCCGTCAACACTTGCTCTGGATACCCGTGTGGACGGCAGAAGTGCAGCTGGAAGGCTCTGGCTGCTGTCTGAGCCATTAAGTCTTTGACAGGGACCACCACCAGGAACCGGGAGTAGTAATCTACGATGGTTAGGGCGTAGACGTACCCAGATTTGCTTGGAGCCAGTTTCACATGGTCCAGGGCTACCAGTTCCAGTGGCTGCCTGGTGATGATGGGCTGCAGGGGAGTCTTCTGGCTGGCATGGTCCTTTCTTCTTAGGTTGCACGGGCCACAGTCTCTGCACCATCTCTCGATGGCTCCTCTCATGCCTACCCAGTAGAACCGTTCACGCAACAGGAACTCCAGCTTCTTCCATCTGAAGTGTCCTGCTCCGTCGTGGTATGCCTCCAGAACCATAGCCGCGTCTCGTCTTAGGACCACTGCCTGCCAGGTCAGCTCATGTGTTCGAGAGTTAACCATTCTCCGGCACAGATTCTCCTTGTAGAGAAACAGCTTACTTTTCTCCTTCCACAGTTGCTTGGTCTCCTCCGGATCATCTGGGTCAAGACGGGCATCAGCCTGTGTCAGCATTTCCTTTACCAGACGGACTGCGGGATCAGCGTCTTGTGTCTCCGCCCAGCTGTAGTGGGGTAAGGGATTGAACGTAGCAGAGCGCCTGTCCCTTACACGGTGGGAATACAGGGTAATCCCATGACAGTGGAACGCAGGGAGTTCGACTTCTTCCAGTTCTTCTGGATCTTCCCCTACGTCCGGTAAGTTTGACATTCTGGACAGGGCATCCGCGTTGGCATTTGAGCGTCCCGCCCGGTATTTGATGGTGAATTCATAGTTGGACAGGCAGGCCATCCATCTCTGCTCCAGGGCACCAAGTTTTGCAGTGTCCAGGTGTGTCAACGGATTGTTATCCGTGTACACGGTGAATTTGGAAGAGGCAAGGTAATGCTTGAAACGTTCGGTCACTGCCCACACCACTGCCAGGAACTCTAGCTTGAATGAGCTATAATTCTCAGGGTTTCTCTCTGTGGGTCGTAGTTTTCGGCTGGCGTAAGCGATTACCCGTTCTTTCCCCTGCTGGATCTGGGACAGTACGGCTCCTAGCCCGATGTTGCTCGCATCCGTGTGGAGCATAAAGGGCTGGCCGTAGTCAGGGTACGCCAGGATTTCATCCCCCGTGAGGGCCATCTTCAGCTGGCGGAAGGACTCCTATTCCAGCTTTTCCCACCTGAAGGTCGGCTTCTGGTTTTTGGCCTTCCTGGATTGACCTATCAGGAGGTCCTGCATAGGAGCTGCCATTTTGGTGAAACCGGGAATGAATCTTCGGTAGTAGCCTACCAACCCGAGGAACTGCCGCACTTCCTTTATGCTGGAGGGTCTTGGCCAGTCTTTAATCACGGTGATCTTATCGGGGTCGGGAGCCACTCCATCAGCACTCACCACGTGTCCCAGGTACTGCACCTTTGGTTTCAGGAGGTGACACTTGGAGGGTTTCACCTTTAGGCCGTAGCTTGCCAGGGCATCAAACACTTCTGCCAGGTGTTTCAGATGGTCCTTGTAGGTTTTGGAATAAACGATGACATCGTCCAAGTATAACAGGACCGTCTCGAAATTCCGGTGTCCCAGACAGCATTCCATCAACCGCTGGAAGGTTCCTGGCGCGTTGCAGAGCCCGAACGGCATACAGTTGAATTCGCTGAGACCCATAGGGGTGGTGAATGCAGTCTTCTCCCGGTCCGCCTCTGCTACCGGAACCTGCCAGTACCCGCTAGCAAGATCCAAAGTGGAGAAGAAGTTAGCAGATTTTAATGCAGCTAAAGATTCTTTTATTCTAGGTAACGGGTATGCATCTTTGTGTGTGATACGGTTGACCTTTCTGTAGTCTACACACATTCTCATGGTGTTGTCCTTCTTTTTCACTAGAACTAGTGGAGCTGCCCAGGGGCTACAGCTGTCCACTTCCTTCATCTCTCGCAACATCCCCTTTGCATGCTGATAGTGTGCAGGGGGTACAGGTCGGTATCTTTCCTTTATGGGTGGATGGTCTCCTGTGGGGATGTGATGTTCTACCCCCTTTACTCGCCCGAAGTCTAGCGGGTGTTTACTAAAGACTCTTTCGTACTCCTGAACCACCCGGTAGATTCCCTGTTTTTGGTGTGAGGGAGTGGAGTCAGTACCCACATGCAGTTGCTGACACCAGTCCTCCATTTGTTTCTTAGAGCCGTTACCTTCCTCTGGTTGAGATGGAGGCAAGGGTTCCACGGCCCTTACAGAATTTTGGTTTATGGTGAACAATTTGGCTAGCGTGGCATACCGGGGCAGGTATACTTCTCTCTCCCCGATATTTACGATGCGGACGGGCACCCTCCCATGGCATACATCGACCACCCCCCGTGCTGTCAAAATGGTGGGCCTACTGTCTGAGTAGACGGGCTCTACCATTGCTTGGTAGTCTCTACCTCTTAGACCAATAGCTGCCCGGCACCATATCATCATCTCACTTTTCGGGGGCATGGCAATAGGGAACGGGTCACACATTCTCATGCTACCAATCTCACCACCAGATAATTCCACCTGTTGCCGTTTCATCAGTGCCCGGATTTCTTTTTGGAGGACACGCTGCTGGCTGGAACTGGCGTTCTTGGCAACCTGCTGTAAAATGAGAATCACCTCTGCAAGACAATTTTCAATCACGTTAGTTCCCAAGGTTATTCTAGGGTGACTCTCATGACGGTCAATGTCCACAATAATCAGTCCTTGTGCCGCCAGTTCGACTTTACCGACCTTAATGGTCACCTCTTTGAACCCCACCTGCGGCAGGGGCTGACCATTGCTGGCGATGATACTCAGGTCGTCATCTGGGTAGCGGGTTATGACCGAGTCATTCCAGTACCGCTTAAAGAGCACGTACGGGATGGTAGTCACCTGTGACCCACTGTCTAGTAGGGCACTCATAGGAATGCCATCCAGTACCACAGGCAAGACCGGACATCCCCCTACGTATTTGTGGCACCCCATGGGTCTGGTTTCCACAGTAACAGCAATGTTATGTCTGAGAGCAGGTGGGAGGTCTCTTGGTCAGGAATCCTATGCATGCCACACCTCCTGCCCAGTCCTGGGAGGGGAAGGACTTCCCCTATATAAACCTAGGGCTGAGGCAGAGTTAGTGAGTAGAGAAGAAGTAGAGACAGAGAAGAGAAGCAGATCTAGGAAAAGAACATCAGGAGCTCTGTGGGAGCAGTGCTATAAGGAGTCAGGGGCTGGCAGCTGCAGAGCTCGCCCTGACTGAGAAGCTATCACCGGACCCGGAGTCTGAGGCTGTGGGGACTAATCTTTACCCAGCAGCAGAAACCGCCCGGCAGGGGATTTCAGGTCCTCTGGCCAAGAAACCCGAAGGCACGGTCACACGCGTGGGACCAGCACCGCCGTCGTGGAGCGGACGCCACTAGAAGGCCCCGAGTCACCGGCCATACGGGTGAGCACCACACGGTACACTCAGGGACGTGGGCTACTTATACCCGCCTCTAGCAAGGTAGCCAGAAGAGTACAGTCAGTTTGGGAGTCCTACAACTCCGCCTGGCCAGGGGAGATCCCATCTGCTCAAGGACTGACCAGGCCCCGATCGCTAGCCAGTACTCCGGGAGGGTCTATCTTTATCACCAGTAAAGACCCTGAATTACACCGCATCGTCTCTGAGTGATTCCTGCTACCCCCATCATCCACGTCGGCTGCCCTGAGGCCATACCCCTCCCGTTGGGGGTGATACTATCACGCTGCACAATCCTACCACCGGCCTCAGCGGTCTGCCCTGCAGCGGCAGCTCCTTCGCTGCATTCAACGGGTGGCGTAGTCGTCCAACATCTACCGCTAATACATCGCCGCTCAGTTTGACTCCCTGGGCACGGACCGGGTCACCGCCACGAGACTACAACCCTCAACAGATCCGGCTCCGGGTAAGCTCCCGTGCGCGCGATGCCGCGCGACGAAGGCCCAGGGGTGCGTCAACTTTTGGCGTAGTCGGCAGGATTTCGTGCCCGCAACCACCGGGTACTGCGTGCCTGATAAAGACTGTTCAAACTTACCAGTGGTGAAGATTCCCGCCATCCGCGAAGTTTTCCCGCCATCCGGCGCCATCTTCTGCTTTCTTCCCGCCATCCGTGGAGTTTTCCCGCCGTTGGACGCCATCTTGAAGACGCCGCGCGGGAAGAAGAGGGGCGTGGACTCCGAAAGCGCGCGAGAACTGAAGCCCCGCCTCACGTCCGGACGTTGCGTAAGGTCCTGGAAGGAGCCCAGCAGACGCCGACGTCACAGGAGCGCGACGGAAGGTCCTCAACCCTGACGATCCACTGCGGAGCCGCGACCTACGGAAGAGGATCATCGCAAGGTAGGCCACGGTCCACTAGGGGGGAGGAAGATGTCGGATACGGAGGAGAGCTTCACTGCCTCAACCCCCGCCAGCGCCACCGCTGCTGCAGTCATGCCTTTCACCATGCCCTATATCCCGGGAGCGGCCTGGCTACCCCAGTACTCAGGGGAGTCACATACCCTGCATGACTTTAGAGAAAAGCTGGATAGCCTCTTCCAGGTGTATCCCCTCACAGAAGAGCAAAAAGTGAGCATCCTGGTGGCCCAATTAACCGGGGCAGCCCAAAGGGAGGTAAAGTCCTGGCCACCTGGGGGAAGGACTGTTGCAGGGATACTAACCCGGCTGAGGGACACCTTTGATACCCGCACCTCAGCCGAGATCAAGCTTAGATTCTACGGGTGCAAGCAGCGAGCACACGAGAGTATAAGGGACTATGCCCTGAACCTACAAGAGGCCCTGAGAGCCATTAAGCAGACCGACCCTGACGGCGTGGGAGACGAGGACAGGCTGTTGACTGAACAATTTATAGAGGGTTTATATTGCAATGCCCACCGAACCCAGTTGCGGGCAATGGCCTTACAGGACCCTCATCTGGGATTTGCACAGTTCAAGGACAGAGCCATCCGGGTGCTCCGAGAATCGGCACCAGGTGGCGTTGTGACCCACAGACGCCCCACTACCACTTACCACCAGGAGGCGGCACCCTTGTCGGCAGGGCCTGTGGGAGCTGATGCGCAGGCTTTGAACAATGACCCGGCTCCAGACCTGCACCATCAGGTCCAAGAGCTAGCTAAAAGCGTTGCCGCGCTAACCCGAACTGTGCAGTCTTTACAGGTTTCCACTCCAGGGAGGATCCAGCTGGCATCCGGACCGGAAGACATCCCGTGGCGACGACCAAGGAGGACCCCACCGGCCAGAGGAAGACCCAGCGACCGATACAACGAGGACGGACAACCCATCTGCCGCCGCTGCAATCAACCCGGACATATGGCAAGGTACTGTCCTTTAAACTGGCACAACCTGGGGTAGTGGGCCAAACCCCAGGAAAAAGATCATCAATCCCATCGAACTGGCGCGACAAATATGTGGGAGGACGTCCAGTCTTGCCCGTGGTACTGGATGGCATCCCCATGAGTGCCCTACTGGACACCGGGTCACAGGTTACCACTATCCCATACGTGCTCTTCAAGCAGTACTGGAATGACTCGGATATCACCCGCTACCCTGACAACGACTTGAGTATCATCGCCAGCAATGGTCAGCCCGTGCCACAGATTGGATTTAAAGAGGTGACCATTAAAATCGGTAGAGTCGAATTGGCGGCACAGGGACTGATCATTGTAGACATTGACAAGCGCGAGAGTCACCCAAAGATAACTCTAGGAACTAATGTAATTGAAAATTGTCTTGCAGAGGTGATTTTCCTTTTACAGCAGGTTGCCAAGAACGCCAGCTCCGGCCAGCAGCGAGTGCTCCAGAAAGAGATCCAGGCACTGATGCGACGGCAACAGATAGAACTCTCCGGTGGTGAGATTGGTAGCGTAAGAATGTGTGACCCTTTTCCTATTGCCATGCCCCCAAAAAGTGAAATGATGATTTGGTGCCGGGCAGCTATTGGTCTGAGAGGTAGAGATTACCAGGCAATGGTAGAACCAGTTTACTCAGACAGTAGGCCCACCATTTTGACAGCACGGGGGGTGGTCAATGTACGCCATGGGAGGGTGCCCGTTCGCATAATAAATATCGGGAAGAGGGAAGTGTACCTGCCCCGGTATGCCACGCTAGCCAAATTGTATACCATCAATCAAAATTCCATACAGTCCGTAGAACCCTTGCCTCCATCTTCCCCGGAGGAAAGTAACGGCTCTAAGGAAACAATGGAGGACTGGTGTCAGCAACTACATTTGGGTACTGACTCCACTCCCTCACACCAGAGACAGGGAGTCTATCGGGTGGTTCAAGAGTACGAGAGAGTGTTTAGTAAACACCCGTTAGACTTCGGGCGAGTCAAGGGGGTAGAACACCACATCCCCACGGGAGACCATCTTCCCATAAAAGAGAGGTATCGACCCGTACCCCCTGCACACTACCAACACGCCAAGGGGATGCTTAGGGACATGAAGGAGGCTGGGGTGATCAGGGATAGCTGTAACCCCTGGGCAGCTCCACTAGTCTTAGTCAAAAAGAAAGACAACACCATGAGGATGTGTGTAGATTACCGGAAAATCAACCGTATCACACACAAGGATGCGTACCCCTTACCAAGGATAGAGGAGTCTTTGGCTGCTTTAAGATCTGCTAACTTCTTCTCTACCTTGGATCTCACTAGCGGGTACTGGCAGGTTCCTGTAGCAGAGGCGGACCGGGAGAAGACCGCATTCACCACCCCGATGGGACTTAGCGAGTTTACCTGCATGCCGTTCGGACTCTGTAACGCACCAGGAACCTTTCAACGATTAATGGAGTGCTGTCTGGGCCACAGAAACTTCGAGACGGTCCTGTTGTACCTGGACGATGAGGTGGAATAAGATTCTACAGGTGAACAACTGGCTACGTCGATGGTGCCGTCAACAAGGATTTGGATTTCTGGATCACGGAATGAATTACCTATACGATGGACTACTTGCTAGAGATGGGGTGCACCTTACGAAGACTGGAAAACATGTATTTGGAAGTCGCCTTGCTACACTCATCAGAAGAGCTTTAAACTAGAACAATGTGGGAAGGGAAGCAAAAGGCCAGAAAAAGCCATACAGCTGACAAATACTATTGAGATCTCTGCTACTGGAAGTGGAAAAGAAGAACAAAGACAAAAAAATCTAAATAATAAAAATATGGGAGGAAGAGAAACCAATCACAAACTAAAATGTTTTTATACAAATGCACAAAGCATGGGCAACAAACAAGGAGAATTGGAACTACTAATGAAGGAAAAGGAATATGATGTCATTGGAATCACTGAAACTTGGTGGGACGATACACATGATTGGAATAAAAGGCTAAAAGGATACAACTTATTTGCAAGAAACAGACTTGATAAACGAGGAGGAGGTGTTGCATTGTATGTTAGAAAAGCGTATATCTGCACAGAGATTGAAGCTTCAGAGACTGGGAGTTCTGTGGAAACTGTTTGGGTAAGAATACAAGGAGAGAACAACGGAAAGGACACCATTGTAGGCATTTACTACAGGCCACCTGGGCAAGCTGAAGATATGGACGAACTCTTTATGTATCAAATGACCAAATTCTCCAAAAAATATGACGTAGTGGTCATGGGAGATTTCAACTATCCAGACATTTGTTGGGAATCTCTCTCAAGTAAAACTAACAGGTCAAGCAAATTCTTATCCTCTCTTGCTGACAACTTTATCTTCCAAAAGGTAGGGGAGAAAACAAGGGGATCTGCTACTTTGGATCTAATTCTTATAAACAGGGAGGAAATGGTTGAGGAGGTAAAGGTGGCTGGGACCCTAGGAGGCAGCGATCATGCTATTATAGAATTTTGGATAACTAGAGGAGGAAGACATGTGAAGACTCAAACTTCAAGGTTAGATTTTAGAAAGGCAGATTTTAAGAGACTCAGAAAGAGAATAGGAGGGATCCAATGACTGGATGTCCTTAAGGACAAAAATGTCCAGGAAGGATGGGAAATTTTTAAAAATGAGATTCTCAAAGCACAATCGTTAACAATCCCGAAAAGTAGGAAGAATGGGAAGCATTTAAGGAAACCAGGATGGATGAACACAGAACTTAAACACATGCTAAAAAGAAAGAAAGAAATGTTTATTAAATGGAAAGAGGGAGGCATATCTAAAGAAGATTATAATGCAGTCTGCAGATCCTGTAGGGCACGTATCAGGTTAGCTAAAGCTGACAATGAATTAAGGCTTGCAAGAGATGTCAAAAGCAATAAAAAAGGATTTTGGGGGTATGTCAAAAGTAAAAGAAAAGTCAAAGATGCTATAGGATTTTTACAGGATGAAAATGGAGAAATGGTAAGAGAGGATGTTGAGAAGGCCGAACTTTTTAATTCCTATTTTGCATCTGTTTTCTCTCAGAAAGAAAATGTAACATCAACTGATCTTCACTGTCCTTTTAAAGGAATAGAGGAATCCAAGTTATCAGTAAACAGAAAGATTGTGAGGGAATATTTAGCTAACATAAATGAGTTCAAGTCTCCAGGTCCAGATGAATTACACCCCAGAGTACTGAAGGAGATTGTAGAAGAAATTTTAGAACCACTCTCCATAATCTTTGAAAATTCTTGGAGAACAGGAGAAGTCCCAGAAGACTGGAGAAGAGCAAATGTTGTTCCTATCTTCAAAAAGGGGAAGAAGGTGGACCCAGGGAACTATAGGCCGGTGAGTCTGACTTCTATACCAGGAAAGATCTTTGAACAAATTATTAAACAACATGTATGTAAGTACATGGATAAGAATGAAGTGATTAACCAGAGTCAGCATGGGTTTGTAACTAACAAGTCATGTCAGACTAACTTAATTTCCTTCTATGACAGAATCACTGACTGGGTGGATCAGGGAAATGCTGTAGATATAGTATATCTTGACTTCAGCAAAGCATTTGACAAAGTATCTCACATCATCCTTATTGAAAAAATGACCAAGTATGCAAAGGACCAGGCAACTGTTAGGTGGATTCATAACTGGCTTAGTGATCGGACTCAAAGGGTGGTTGTAAATGGCTTCACATCCAGCTGGATGAATGTCTCAAGTGGGGTACCACAGGGCTCCGTCCTGGGACCTGTATTGTTCAACATCTTTATCAATGATTTAGATGAAGGAATTGAGGGTAAACTGATTAAATTTGCTGATGACACAAAGCTAGGAGGGATAGCTAATACTAGAGAAGAGAGAGAGAGGATTCAAAAAGACCTAAATAAACTGGAGCAGTGGGCAGCAACCAACAGAATGGTTTTTAACAGGGAAAAATGCAAAGTACTACATCTGGGCAATAAAAATGAAAAAAGCATATACAGAATGGGAGGAATAGAGCTAAGCAACAGTACATGTGAAAAAGACTTAGGTATACTAATAGATCATAGACTGAACATGAGTCAACAGTGTGATGCAGCAGCAAAAAAGGCAAATACAATTCTGGGATGTATTAACAGAAGCATACAGTCTAGATCACGTGAAGTCATTATCGGTCTTTACTCCTCTTTGGTCAGACCTCATCTGGAATACTGTGTACAGTTTTGGGCACCACATTTTAAAAAAGACATAGACAAACTGGAGCAAGTTCAGAGAAGAGCGACCAGAATGGTGACTGGTCTGCAAACCATGTCCTATGAGGAACGGTTGCAGGATTTGGGAATGTTTAGCTTGCAAAAAAGAAGACTGAGAGGAGACTTAATAGCTGTCTACAAATATGTCAAGGGCTGTCACATTGTAGAAGGATCATCTTTATTCTCATTTGCACAAGGAAAGACTAGAAGCAATGGGATGAAACTAAATGGGAGGAGACACAGATTAGATATTAGAAAAAACTTTTTGACAGTTAGGGTGATTAATGAGTGGAACAGGCTGCCACGAGAGGTGGTGAGTTCCCCTTCAATGGACGTCTTCAAACAGAGGCTGGACAGACATCTGTCTGAGATGATCTAGTGAATCCTGCTTTGAGCAGGGGGTTGGACCAGATGACCCAGGAGGTCCCTTCCAACTCTACCATTCTATGATTCTATGATTCTATGATTCTATGATCGTATATTCCAAGACTTATGAGGACCACCTGAAACACCTGGCGGAAGTGTTCGAAGCTCTGGCAAGCTACGGCTTAAAGGTAAAACCCTCCAAGTGTCACCTCTTGAAACCAAAGGTGCAGTACCTGGGACACGTGGTGAGCGCTGACGGAGTGGCTCCCGACCCTGATAAGATCACCGCAATTAAGGAATGGCCAAGTCCCTCCAGTGTAAAGGAAGTGCGGCAGTTCCTCGGGTTGGTAGGCTATTACCGCAGATTCATCCCCGGTTTCACCAAAAAGGCAGCTCCTATGCAGGACCTCCTGATAGGCCAGTCCCGGAAGGCCAAGAACCAGAAGTCGCCCTTCAAATGGGAGAAGTTAGAAGAGGAGTCCTTCCGCCAGCTGAAGATGGCCCTCACGGGGGATGAAATCCTGGCGTACCCTGATTACAGCCAGCCCTTTATCCTCTACACCGACGCAAGTAACATCGGGCTAGGAGCCGTACTGTCCCAGATCCAGCAGGGGAAAGAACGAGTAATCGCTTACGCTAGCCGAAAACTGCGACCCACCGAAAGAAACCCTGAGAATTACAGCTCATTTAAGCTAGAGTTCCTGGCAGTGGTGTGGGCAGTCACCGAACGCTTTAAGCACTACCTCGCTTCTTCCCGGTTCACCGTGTACACGGATAACAACCCGTTGACACACCTGGACACGGCAAGACTCGGTGCCCTAGAGCAGAGATGGATGGCCCGTCTGTCAAACTACGAGTTCACAATCAAATACCGGGCAGGACGCTCCAATACCAACGCGGACGCCCTGTCCAGGATGCCAAACCTACCGGACGTAGGAGAAGATCCAGAGGGACTGGAAGAAGTCGAACTCCCCGCGTTCCACCGTCATGGGACTATCCAGTATTCCCATCGGGTAAGGAGTAAGAAAGCCGCTACGTTTAACCCCTTGCCTCACTACAACTGGGAGGAAACGCAAGACATTGACCCTGCCGTCCGGCTGGTAAAAGAGATGCTGACTCGGCCAGAGGCTCGCCTTGACCCAGACGCTCCGGAGGAAGCCAAGCAACTGTGGGCTGAGAAGAGTCGACTGTTCCTTTACAAGGGGAAGTTGTGCCGCAGAATGGTTAACTCCCGGACGCATGAACTGATCTGGCAAGTAGTGGTGCCACGGAGAGACGCAGCCATGGTGATGGAGGCATACCACGACGGGGCTGGACACTTCGGATGGAAGAAGCTGGAGTTCCTGCTGCGTGGGCGGTTCCACTGGGTAGGCATGAGGGGAACCATCGAGAGGTGGTGCAGAGACTGTGGCCCGTGCAACCTAAGAAGGAAGGACCGTGCCAGCCAGAAGACTCCCCTGCAGTCCATCGTCACCAGGCAGCCGTTGGAACTGGTAGCCTTGGATCATGTAAAACTGACCCCAAGCAGAAGTGGCTACGTCTACGCGTTAACCATTGTGGATCATTACTCCCGGTTCTTGGTTGTCGTCCCCGTTAAGGACTTAACGGCTCAAACAGCAGCTAGAGCCTTCCAGCAGCACTTCTGCCGTCCACACGGGTACCCGGACCAAGTGCTGACGGACCAGGGACCTGCCTTTGAAGCGGAGGTCTTCCAGGAATTCTGCAATCTGTATGGCTGCCGGAAGATAAGGACGACACCCTATCATCCGCAAACTAATGGACTTTGTGAGAAAATGAACCAAGTGGTAATGGATCTCCTGAAAACGTTGCCCCTGGAAGAACGCAGTCTGTGGCCTGAGAAGCTGCCCGATCTAGTGGACCTATACAACCACATCCCGGTAGGTTCCACCAACTGTACCCCGGCTTACCTAATGAGGGCGAGACCTGGTAAGTTACCTGTTGACCTGGAAATGGGAGTCCTGACACCCGAGGACACTTCACCAGAAGCAGACTGGGACACAGAGAGGCAGCAGCAGTACCGGAAAGTACAGGAGAGCGTGGAGCGAAGTCTCTGTCAGGCTAGGGAAAGACAAGAGAAAACTTACAACCAGTATGCTCCCGCTGTTCCCCTGGTACCCGGAGAGCAGGTCTTGAAGAGGAAAAGACGGCTCCACAAGTTGGACGACCAGTGGGAGAAGGACCCGTACACCGTACTGCCCTCAAGCCACGAGAACCCGAAAGTCTGTACCATCAGTAAAGACGGAGGGGAGACCATAGCCATTGTATCCCGGGATCACCTGAAGAAGTGTCCTGAACAGCTACGGAACCCTGAAGAGGAACAAGAAGACCATCGACCCGTAGAGGAAAGGGAAGATATGGTTAGTACTGTGCTCGGAGACTTCCCTCGGTCCTGGACTCAAGTCAATGGTGCAGTTGTGGTACCCGTCCTCACGTTCCTCCAACCAGCATCCCAAGTGCCTACGGAGCAACAGGTAGAGCTGGAAGAGCAGCCGGTCCAGGAGGCAGAAGACTCCACACAAGCAGAACAGGAGGATCAACCCTCTGCTTATAGTGAGCCTGCCGTACCCCTAGTGAGCCAAAGAGCCGGTAGACAGCTGCCCAGTTTACCCTTGACAGCTCCTACACCCTGTAGTTCAGGGCTAGACAGTCAGCTCCGTAGGTCCACTAGGGCCACTAGAGGCCAGTTACCCGCACGTTGGAGGATTTGAAGTGTATAAATTGTTTTATTTGTGGTTACCTGTTTTTCTTGTTGCTTGTGTATAATTATGTGTTTCTAGTTATTTATAGGAGTCCTTGGTGGATTTACCGGGAATCCTTGTACATGGTTGGAGCGTAACCTAGGAATGGACTAAAGACTGTTAAGGACTCGGGGCAGGACAGACCCCTACCTGGTTACGTCTCCCTGTTTTGGTGAAATGGACACCTTGCTTTTCTTCAAAAACTGCACCCGGTTGCGGACACGCCGTGACCATCTTTATATGTTTTTCTTATTGTACTATTATTGTTTATACCTTGTTATGTTTAAAAAAAATGTTTAGTCCCGGAGTACTAAATTTCACTAGGGGGGAATGTGGCACCCCAGGGGTCTGGTTTCCACAGTAACAGCAATGTTATGTCTGAGAGCAGGTGGGAGGTCTCTTGGTCAGGAATCCTATGCATGCCACACCTCCTGCCCAGTCCTGGGAGGGGAAGGACTTCCCCTATATAAACCTAGGGCTGAGGCAGGGTTAGTGAGTAGAGAAGAAGTAGAGACAGAGAAGAGAAGCAGATTAGGAAAAGAACATCAGGAGCTCTGTGGGAGCAGTGCTATAAGGAGTCAGGGGCTGGCAGCTGCAGAGCTCGCCCTGACTGAGAAGCTATCACCGGACCCGGAGTCCGAGGCTGTGGGGACTAATCTTTACCCAGCAGCAGAAACCGCCCGGCAGGGGATTTCAGGTCCTCTGGCCAAGAAACCCGAAGGCACGGTCACACGCATGGGACCAGCACCGCCGTCGTGGAGCGGACGCCACTAGAAGGCCCCGAGTCACCGGCCATACGGGTGAGCACCACACGGTACACTCAGGGACGTGGGCTACTTATACCCGCCTCTAGCAAGGTAGCCAGAAGAGTACAGTCAGTTTGGGAGGCCTACAACTCCGCCTGGCCAGGGGAGACCCATCTGCTCAAGGACTGACCAGGCCCCGATCGCTAGCCAGTACTCCGGGAGGGTCTATCTTTATCACCAGTAAAGACCCTGAATTACACCGCATCGTCTCTGAGTGATTCCTGCTACCCCCATCATCCACGTCGGCTGCCCTGAGGCCATACCCCTCCCGTTGGGGGTGATACTATCACGCTGCACAATCCTACCACCGGCCTCAGCGGTCTGCCCTGCAGCGGCAGCTCCTTCGCTGCATTCAACGGGTGGCGTAGTCGTCCAACATCTACCGCTAATACATCGCCGCTCAGTTTGACTCCCTGGGCACGGACCGGGTCACCGCCACGAGACTACAACCCTCAACAGATCCGGCTCCGGGTAAGCTCCCGTGCGCGCGATGCCGCGCGACGAAGGCCCAGGGGTGCGTCATATTTATCACGCCAGTTCGATGGGCCTGATGATCTTATGCCTGGGGGTTGGCCTTCTGCCCCAGGTTGTGCCCGTTTAAATGACAGTACCTTGCCATATGTCCGGGTTGATTGCAGCGGCGGCAGATGGGTTGTCCGTCCTCATTGTATCTGTCGCTGGGTCTTCCTCTGGACGATGGGATCCTCCTCTGTCAGTGCCACGGGACGTCCTCCGAACTGGTGGCCAGCTTGATCCTTCCTGGAGGAGAGACCTGTAAAGACTGTACAGTTGGGGTTAGCGCGGCTACGCTTTTAGTTAGCTCTTGGACCTGATGGTGCAGGTCTGTAGCTGGGTTATTGTCCAGAGCCTGCGCACCAGCTCCTATAGGCTCTGCAGACAAGGGCGCCGCCTCCTGGTGATAGGTAATAGCAGGGCGCCGGTGGGTTACAGCGCTACCCGGTGCTGGTTCTCTGAGCACCCGGATGGCCCTGTCTTTGAACTTTGCAAAGTCTAAACCAGGGTTCTGCAAGGCCATTGCACGTAACTGGGTTCGGTGGGCGTTGGACAGCAGACCCTCAATGAATTGCTCAGTTAACAGTTAACAGTTCAACTGCATTCCGCACACTGTCAGGGTCTGCCTGTTTAATGGCTCCCAGGGCCTCTTGCAAATTCAAAGCATAGTCTCTTATACTGTCTTGGGCCCACTGCTTGCACCCATAAAATTTCATTTTGATCTCTGCTGAGGTGCGGGTATCAAAAGTGTCCCTCAGACAGGCTAAGATCTCCTTCACGGTCTCCTTGTCCCTGACTGACCAGGACTTTACTTCACGTTGGGCTGCGCCGGTTAGCTGGCCTACCAATATGCTCACTTTTGTCCCTCCATCAGGGGGTATACTTTAAATAGGCTGTACAGTCTCTCTTTAAAGTCGCTTAGGGTATGCGACTCCCCTGAGTATTGGGGCAGTCAGGCCGCTCCGGGGATGTAAGGCATTGTAAATGGCATCACCGCTGCTGCAGTGGCCGTGCTGGTGGTAGAGGGTCCTCCCCCCTAGTTAAGTGTGGCCTACCTTCCGACGATCCTCTTCTGTAGGCCGCGGCTCCGCTGGTGCTGCTCCGGACGAGGACCTTGCGTCGCGTCCTGGTGACGTCAGCGTCGCTCTCTTTCCCTTCCAGGACCTTGCGCAGCGTCGGTGCGTGGGGCGGAGCTTCGGGTCTCTCGCGCTTTCGGCGTCCACGCCCCTCTTCTTCCCGCGCGGTGTCCTGAAGATGGCATCTGATGGTGGGAAAACGACTGCGGATGGCGGGAATACAGCTGCGGATGGCGGGAAACTTCTGAAAATGGCGGGAGACGACTGAAGATGGCGGGAAACGGCTCCAGATGGCGGGAACCTTCACCACGGCAGGTATGACAGTCTTTTGAAGGCACGCAGTACCCGGTGGTTGCGGGCACGAAATCCTGCTGACTACGCCAAAGTTGACGCGCCCCCTGGGCCCAGTGTGCATGTGTGTGGGATACCCGGAGCCGGGTCTCTGGGGATTGTAGTCTCCGTGGCGGCGACCCGGTCCCGTGGCTCAGGGTGGTCAAACCAGTGGCAGTCTTTTATGGGTTTTAGGTTAATTGTCCGACTACACCACCCGTGGATTGAGGTCAGGGTGTACCGCTGCTGCGAGGCAGTCCGCTGAGGCTGGTGTGGTGTGCGCAGCTAAAGATGGGATAACTCCCCACGGGAAGAGCATGGCTTCAGGGCAGGAAATGTGGATGATGGGAGTGATGGTGCACGGGCGTCCCAGTACTAGTAGTGCTGTATGCGGTGAGAAAGCAGGAACGACTCAGAGTCTTTGCAGTGCAGTTCAGGGTCTTTACTGATGATATTAAGGCAGACCCTCCCTGGAGTACTGGCTAGCATAAGGGGCCTGGTCAGTCTGCGAGCAAGCAGGAGTTCCCCTGGCCAGGTGGAGTTGTAAGCCTCCCCGTCTATCTGCACTCTTCCTGGCTACCTTGCTGTAAGCGAGTGGAAGTAGCCCACGTCCCTGAGTATACCGTGTGGTGCTCACCCGTATGGCTGGTGACTTGGGGCCTTCTGAAAGCCTCCGCTCCTCGCTGGCGGTGCTGGTCCCTTCCTTGTGACTGAGCCTTCGGGCTTCTATGGCCAGAGGACTTGGAATCCCCTGCCGGCTGGTTTCTGCTGCTGGACTTGAAGATCCTTGCAGCCTCGGACTCCGTTGTCCGGTTGTAGTCTCTTCATCCAGGACGATCAATATCTCTGCTTCCAGTCCCTGGCACTCAGCTCCTGCTCTTACAGAGCTCCTGCTGATTCTTTCCCTGTGTCTGCTTGTTCTCCCTCTGACTCTGACTGAACTGACTAACCCCGCCCCAGACCCAGTTTATAAGGGCAGATTTCTCCCCTCCCAGGACTGGGCAGGAGGTGTTGCATGTTTTAGGGCTCCTGACCAGGAAACCTCCCACTTGCTCTCAGATGTAATATTTCTATTACTGTGGTAACCAGACCCCTGGGGTGCCACACATATGACACTCTATAGTATTATATCCAATAACAACCAATCAGATCGATATGCTTGGTCACATGAGAGTGTGAACAGGGTGCATAATTAGTGTGAGCCAATCACATAAAATGGAAAAAACAATAAAACCATTATAGAGAGAAAGAACAAGAAAAGAGTTAAAATTCATTTTAACATAGAATGTTACATGAAATAGATAAAATAAACTGACAGAAACATGAAGTAGAATCAATAATGAAACATGATTTCACGGCGTGCATTGAGACCGTCTGGGAAGTGGGATCCAAGGTTATAAATCCAGAATGCTTCTCTGGTGAGTAAACGGTGTCTGGAATCTCCTCCTCGATGTGCAGCTTTAACCCTCTCTATACCAATGACCTGTAGAGAACTGCACGATCTCTGGTGAAATTGAATAAAATGCCTAGAGGCATGTGAAATATTACGGTTGGTACTAGTGTAGCACCCCGAGGGCTCGGCTGCTACAGGGGTATTGCACCTCGAACCAGAGGTGTGGTATTCCACTCCCGGGTAAGGATGGAGTGTGGACCAGGGCTCGGTAGGCTGCATGCACCACACACACCCCATTTCCGAGGGACAGCTCAACGGTGCTCCCACAGAAGTGCAGGCACGACAGCTTCTGTCCCTGGCTGGAGTGGGGCGGGGAAAGGAAAACCCAGTGGTGTAGGAGCAGATAGGGGTGGGTCTTTGGGCATAGGTAGGAGCCCATTGGTTGCTAGTCACCTGGGCTCACACATAGAAGGAGGTATATAAGGTGGGCACCATTTTAGGACAGTGTTCAGTTCAGTCAGGAGTTCAGCCAGAGAGGGCTGACAGGGAGCTGCGGCTCAGTCTGGGCCCAGCTCCAGAGGCAGGCCTGGAGTGAAGGCCAGAAACAGCAGAAAGAGAGAGGAGAAGGAACGGAAAGGAAAGTAAGAAAGGAACTGGAACAGAGGAGAAAGGAAGCAAGGAACACAGAGAAAGGCCCAGAGACACGAGGACAGAAGGAACCCCATATGCCCAGAGGAGATACAGGGTGAAGGGTTGGCAGAACAGGGTACCGGAACCCAAATTGGTGGAGGCAACAGATTCCTCAGCCAAAGACCGGAGGTTGTTACCACATCTTGGTGCGACCCCTCACTACATCCACCAGAAAGGCATACTATATAGGGTCAGGGAAACCGGAGAAAGGTTTCGCCAACAGAAGGCCCGAGGGAGCTGGACAAAGGTCGGTCACTGGTGGGGACGGCCAGAGAAAGGAAAGAGAAGGGAGTTCTGTGCCACACTCTGGAATTGCCTGGGAGTTGGTCGAGTCCCTTGCCTGGTGGACGCAGCATGACTCGGGCGGTCCTAACTGCGCACAAGTGACCTGATAAAGAACTGTGAGTAAAGCATTGAAAACTGCAACTGCACGTCTCTGTGATTCCTCGCCGCACCAGCACCATTAGTACTGGGACGCTCACACCATCACTCCCATCATTCACGCTAACTGCCCTGGGGCTGCACTCTTCCCGTGGGGAGTCACACTACCTAAGCTGCGTATACCATCAGCCCCAGCGGTCTGCCTTGCAGCGGCGGTCCCCACTGACCGCAATTCACGGGTGGCGTAATCGGACATTTGCTATACATTAAGACTGCCACTGGTTTGACCACCCTGGGCACGGACCGGGTCACCGCCACACGGAGACTACAACCCCCAGCATCCTACAGCGATCCGGCTCCGGGTATCCCCTGCACAGTACAGGCCCAGGGGGCGCGTCAACTTTGGCGTAGTCGGCAGGATCATTACCAACCCGCCACAAGCGGGTATTGCGTGCCTGAAGAAAACTGCACATGTACCTTAAAAAGAAGTTTCCCGCCGTCCGGAGTCGTTTCCCGCCATCTGGAGCCGATTCCCGCCATCAGACGCTCTTTTGGACCGTTTCCCGCCATCTTCATCCGTTTTTCCCGCCCTGGCAGAGCGGACGCCATTATGTGCGCAACAAAGGACATCAGGAAGCCACCTCCCATCGTGGGCCAGGTCCCAGAATGGCGCCAAAGAAGGAGCCCGCCCCCACCAGCCATGAATGCAGCAGTGGAGATGTCCATCAGCGTGGGAGGGTTGCCCCTGAAACTGACTGTCACCAAGTTGCCCCAGGACCACCCCCAATGGGGGCGGGAAGTGAAGAAAACTGTGGGGCAGGGCGCGGTCTGGATCAGTCTGGACAGACCGCACACGGAAATGGAGGAAGCGTCCAGCAGTGCCAACACCTTGGTCCGGAGCCTGCTGCAGGCCGCACCGCCAGACAGCCTGGTGGAGATCCTGGCGCAGCTCCCCAGAGACCCGGAGCGTGCACAGGCTGCGCTGGAGGACTTAGACCGGAGGATGGTCCGGGCACAGCAGGATGGGCTGGCCGAGTGGAGAAGGGAGATGGCCCGGCAGGCTGGAACCCGCCAGCAGGAGGCGCCACCCGCAACCTGGAGCACGCCTGCCTCTGAGGATGGTGCAGGAGGGACGAAGGCCGGAGACGACGCCGCGGAGGGAGCCGCGAGGATTGAGGCAGGTAATGGGGACGTCATCACCCCGAGCCCAGCAGCTGTAAGACTGTCCCAGCCTCCCGTCGCAGAGCCCGAAGCCCTACTCACCACACCCGTTGCTGCACCGCCACTGCTCCCAACTAGGCCTCAAGCGGCAGGAGCCGCGGTCACGCGCCACGCCCCTCGACCCCGGGCGCGACAAAAGAGGAAGTACCACCGGCCTGGTCGCAAGGCCTGGTGAACCCGGGCGCCGCTGCCCCTCCAGCGCCCTCTTCCTCAACCGTGCCACCCCCAGACCCAACCGGAAATTCCCCGGCCTGGTCGCAAGGCCGAGTGCCCCCGGGCGCTGCTCCCCGACCGAGGCCCGTGGTGCCACCCCTGGGCGCAGACCTCTTTGCGCAACATACCAGCCCGGACGGGCTGCCCTTCTTGTGGCCACCGGAGTACGTCAACCCCCGTCTCCAGAGGGAACGACCCCTGTGTGAGCCTCTGATCCCAGCTCCGGAGCCGGCCAAAATCGCTCCGCTCCCGTTGGAGGACACTCAATTCGCATGGGATCCCACCGGTGAGAATCTCATGGGGTTCACCCAGGAGACCCGGGCGGACACAGCCCGGAGTGAGGAGAGCTGCCATCAACAGCTGGAGGTATTTGAAAGGGAACGGCGGGAGAGGCGAATCCGAGAGGAACAGCTGCAGGCCGAGAGCGCGGAGCAGAAGCGCAGGGCCCGACAAGACCCCCGAGCCGCCCGCGGTCCCCGAGTCAACGGGACCATAATAAAGTTCCAGCTGGAGCATGGCTGGGGCTTTATCCGAGACCATCGAACCCCCGGCGACGTCTTTGTCACCCGCAGGGACGTCGAGAGCCACCTGCCGGAGGGACACCGCGGACGCGATCTCTACCCGGGTGATGTGGTCACCTTCACCCGGCACAAGGGTGCCAAGGGACCGTACGCCCTCCACGTTCACCGGCTCACGGAAGAGGAACAACAGTACCGCCCAGAAACTGAGTACACCGAGGGTCCGGACGGACCTGAAGACTACCCGGAAGAGCGAGGAGGACACCGTTACCAGTAAACGGTAATATGGAACTGTTCCCGTTTGTGAAAGTGTGGTCCCCGTTGGGACAAATAGTGAACTGTTGACTGTTTAAAAATTGCCCCTAATCCCTAACCAGGCTGAGGACTGTGAGCAGCCATTCCCCTATCCCCACTGGCCGAGGACTGAGAGCGGCCATCCCTTGTATATAGTTGCGCTTCTTAAAGCGCCCCCTACTGGTTTTATACAAAAACTGCAACGCCTACCTCGGAATTAAATGGACTGTTGCACCTTTACCTGGTCGCAAGTTGCACAGTGGCCAGTGAAGAAGAGAATTTACTAAAATGTTTTACCAGAAAAAAGTTTGATATGCTGAGTAGTTTTATATGCTGCTAGAAAATGTTATATGACAAAAGAGTTCCAGTAATATTAAAAGTGCAGTATAACGTCTAGTAAAGAGAAAGTGTTTCCCTTAAAGGGAAGTTGAATAATGCCGGCCGGTTTCTAATGTGAAAAGTTTTGAAAAAGTATTGCATGTTTTTGAATTGTCTTTGCTCTTTTCCAGCCCGAGGACGTGCTGTGATTTACCAGGGGGGAATGTAGCACCCCGAGGGCTCGGCTGCTACAGGGGTATTGCACCTCGAACCAGAGGTGTGGTATTCCACTCCCGGGTAAGGATGGAGTGTGGACCAGGGCTCGGTAGGCTGCATGCACCACACACACCCCATTTCCGAGGGACAGCTCAACGGTGCTCCCACAGAAGTGCAGGCACGACAGCTTCTGTCCCTGGCTGGAGTGGGGCGGGGAAAGGAAAACCCAGTGGTGTAGGAGCAGATAGGGGTGGGTCTTTGGGCATAGGTAGGAGCCCATTGGTTGCTAGTCACCTGGGCTCACACATAGAAGGAGGTATATAAGGTGGGCACCATCTTAGGACAGTGTTCAGTTCAGTCAGGAGTTCAGCCAGAGAGGGCTGACAGGGAGCTGCGGCTCAGTCTGGGCCCAGCTCCAGAGGCAGGCCTGGAGTGAAGGCCAGAAACAGCAGAAAGAGAGAGGAGAAGGAACGGAAAGGAAAGTAAGAAAGGAACTGGAACAGAGGAGAAAGGAAGCAAGGAACACAGAGAAAGGCCCAGAGACACGAGGACAGAAGGAACCCCATATGCCCAGAGGAGATACAGGGTGAAGGGTTGGCAGAACAGGGTACCGGAACCCAAATTGGTGGAGGCAACAGATTCCTCAGCCAAAGACCGGAGGTTGTTACCACATCTTGGTGCGACCCCTCACTACATCCACCAGAAAGGCATACTATATAGGGTCAGGGAAACCGGAGAAAGGTTTCGCCAACAGAAGGCCCGAGGGAGCTGGACAAAGGTCGGTCACTGGTGGGGACGGCCAGAGAAAGGAAAGAGAAGGGAGTTCTGTGCCACACTCTGGAATTGCCTGGGAGTTGGTCGAGTCCCTTGCCTGGTGGACGCAGCATGACTCGGGCGGTCCTAACTGCGCACAAGTGACCTGATAAAGAACTGTGAGTAAAGCATTGAAAACTGCAACTGCACGTCTCTGTGATTCCTCGCCGCACCAGCACCATTAGTACTGGGACGCTCACACCATCACTCCCATCATTCACGCTAACTGCCCTGGGGCTGCACTCTTCCCGTGAGGAGTCACACTACCTAAGCTGCGTATACCATCAGCCCCAGCGGTCTGCCTTGCAGCGGCGGTCCCCACTGACCGCAATCCACGGGTGGCGTAGTCGGACATTTGCTATACATTAAGACTGCCACTGGTTTGACCACCCTGGGCACGGACCGGGTCACCTCCACACGGAGACTACAACCCCCAGCATCCTACAGCGATCCGGCTCCGGGTATCCCCTGCACAGTACAGGCCCAGGGGGCGCGACACTAGAAAGAGAAGATATATCAGTTAAATGTTCTGAAATGCAAACTTTAAGATTTCTTGTTGTGCAACCAACATATATAAGATCACAAATTTTGCATAGAATTATATAAACCACATTCGTGCTGTTACAATTTATGTGTCCTTTGATTTTGAAAGTTTCTGTGTGGTTATAATTAAAAAATTCTTTGGTAGCTGATGTATATTTGCATGTCCGACACCTATTTTGGCCGCACTTATAGAAACCAGAGTGATTTAGCCAAGTATTACTTTTTAAATTATTAGAGGAGAAAAAAGATGGTGAAACGATGTTACCAATAGTGACACCTCTCCTTGCTAATACAGAGCAATTGGATTGTAAAATTTTGGATAAAGTTGCATCCTCATACAAAATGGATATGTGTTTGAAAAAAATAGATTTGATTATATTAAACTGAGGGCTATACTGCAATGACAGGACTAGTCTATTAGAATTATTATGAACAATACGTGGTCCCAAATTTTGGTGTCTCTTGTGTTTGATTATATGTTTGGCTCTATTCAGGGTCCATTTAGGATACCCCCTTTCTGAAAGTTTGGACCATGTATGTGTATGTTCTGTAGATAGAGTGTTTTCATCATTGCAGTTCCTTGCAACACGTGTGAATTCACCCACAGGTAATGCTTTGATAGTATGAGGCGGATGACTACTACTTGCATGCAAAAGAGTATTTCCACACTGTGGTTTGCAGTAAGTACTAGTCAATATGTGTCGATCTGGGATGCCCCGCAAATTGAAATCCAGAAATGAAATAGCAGAAATTTCAACCCTATGCGTAAATGTCAGATTGCAATGATTGACATCTAAATATTGCACAAAGTCGGGTATGGAAGACACACCGCCTGACCAAACGAACAGTAGGTCATCTATGTACCTACCATACCAGACCAGGTGTTTGGTAAAAGGATTATCAGTACAGTAAAGATAACCTTCCTCCCAATAGGCCATAACTAGATTGGCCAATGATGGAGAGTGTTTAGCACCCATTGACACGCCTCTAGATTGTAAATAATATTGGCCATCAAAAGAAAAGTAATTACATGTCATAAGAAAATTGACCACTTGTATAATAAATGTACAGAGGTCTTCCATATAATCACTGTATTTTTTCAAACGATATGAGAGAGCTTCCACTGCAACTGACTCGCCCCCTGGGCCGTGCGGCACGCGGAACCGGGCAGTCCTTCAGCTGGCAATGACTGCCCGAGCCATGCTGGGTCCACCAGGTGTGGGGCTCGGTCAACTCCCAGGCAGTTCAGGAATATGGCACAGGACCCCCTTCTTTCCTTTCTCTGGCCTGCCTCACCAGTGACCCACTTTTGTCCAGCTGCCGCGGACCTGCGCAGGTAAACGTGGGCCCCGTTCCCCGCTGTCCTTTATGGTGCCTTCCTAGCAGGTTTGATGAGGTGTCGCACCAATAAATGATCACGACCTCCGGTCTTTGGCTGAGGGTTGTTTCTCCTCCACCAACTTGGGATCCAGTACCCTTAATCTGCTTGACCCTTCACCCTGTATTCTCGTGGGTTCTTAGGGTCCCTTCCACCTTCTTGTTCCTGAGCCCCTCTGTTCCTCTCTCTCTTCCTTTCTTGTTCCTTCTCCTCCTGTTCCCACTTCTCCTCCTTCCTCGGCCTCTTCTCTAGGCCCACTTCTCCTTCTCCTCTCAGGCTCCAGCCTCTTCTCTAGGCCTGCCTCTGGAGCAGCACTCAGCCTGAGCTGCTGCTCCCTGTCAGCTCTCCTCTCAACATCTCCCCACAGACTGAACCCAGATCTAAGATGGCTCCTCCCTTTTATACTTCCCTCTGACCATGAGCCCAGGTGACCAGCAACCAATGGGCTCCTTCCTACGCTCAGGAACCAACCCCTATCTGCCCCTACAGCACTGGGTGTTCCACCCCCCTCCCCACTCCAGACAGGGACATAGTCGGTCGTGCCCGCACTTCTGTCTAGTGGGAGCACCGTTGAGCTGTCCCTCGGAAATGGGGTGTGTGTGCTGTATGCAGCTAACTGAGCCCTGGTCCACACTCCATCCTTACCCGGGAGTGGAATATCACACCTCTGGCAGAGGTGCAATACCCCTGTAGCGGCCGAACCCTCGGGGCGCTACACAATTTCTCGGGGGATTGAGGTATATAATGCTGTTACGTCACAAGCAATCCATACAAAATCTTGTCTCCAAACTATATTAGACAGTTGTCCCAATACATCTCCAGTATCTTTGAGAAAACCAGCTGTTCGTTGTGATAATGGTCGCCAAAGCGAGTCAACCCACTCACTTAATCGTTCAGTGACCGATCCTATGCCCGATATAATGGGCCTCATAGGGAGTGGGCGGGCTCCCTTATGTACTTTGGGCAATGCGTGCATAATGGTGGTGATTGGAAAATCTACCAAAAGATAATCTCTTTGGTTTTTAGATAATACACCCAACATATAACCGTCACTTACAATTTCATAGATTTGTTTTTTAATATCTACAATCGGATCACACCTTAATTTGCGATATGTGGATGAATCCTCCAATAAAGATGCAACCTGGGATCTATATGTGTCTGACTCACCCCCTGGGCCGTGGGGCACTCGGATCCGGGCAATAGGGAACGATGGGGGTAGTAGTGGCAACCCGGTTCCGTGGCTCAGGGTGGTCAGGCCAGTGGTAGTCCGTTATATTGATTATGTCCGACTACGCCACCCGTGGATTGCAGTTATTAGGAACCGCCGCTGCATGCAGACCGCTGGGGCTGATGAGGTGTGCAGCTAGGGTAGTGTGACTCCCCACGGGAAGAGTGCGGCCCCAGGGCAGTATAGTGGATGGTGGGAGTGATGGTAGTGAGAGTCCCAGTGATGATAGTGCTGGAGGAGCAAGGAGCACACAGACAACAGGTTGCAGTCCAGGGTCTTTACTAAACATGTAAACTTGACCCACAAACAGTCCCAGCTAGGAGGGAACCTGGATGTCTGAGAGCAACGGGGAAATTGGCCCTGGTCAGGGTGAGGGTGTAGGCCTACCGTGCTTTCTGCGCTCCTTCTGGCTATCCCCTCCTTATAGAGTAACAGCCCACGTTTCCGAGCTTTCCGTGCTTTCTCGCCTGTATGGCCTGCGACGTGGGTTCCTTTCTGCTCCCAGCCTTGTACGGCTTCACTGGTCCCTTCGGTTGTGGCAGGGCCTCCAGGCTTCTTAGGCCAAGGAATGTACAGTCCCTTGCGGACTGGTTCTCTGCTGGGGGATGTGGAATCCTTCCAGCCTCAGACACCAAAGTCTGGTAAAATTAAGTCTTTTCTCTGCCAAGACAGGCTCTCTTCGCCTCTTGTCTCTGGCTTGTGGCTCTCTCCTACTGCCACACTTCCTCTTAGGTGCAATACAACTTTCTGTCCCTGCTCCACTCTGGGACACGTCTCATTGCTGAGACAGGCAATCCAGTTCTCTCCAACCCTGTCCCCAGTACCAGCTTTTATAGGGGCAGCCTGCTCCCCCTACTGGCCTGAGACAGGAGGCATTGCATGCTAATGTTCCCCTGACCAGAGAACCTCCCCCTTGCTCTCAGACACAGCTTTATTACACTTGTGGCATCCAGGTAGGGTGACACATTCCCCCCTAGTGAAATTTAGTACTCCGGGACTAAACAATAAACAAAGACAATATGCACAACAATAACACATTAATAGACAGACGACGCACAAATTGAGTTCTTTAGGTCACAGTGTGGTCTGTGACCAGGTGTCCATATCACCAACACAACGGGAACCTTAACCAGGTGGGGGTCTGTCCTTCCCGAAGTCCTTCACAGTCTTAGTTCATTCCTGGGTTAGGCTCAGAATGCAGTCCATACAAGGTCCCGGTTATAAAAAGTCCATAACCTGTGAGTCCTTACGGTAGCTGCAAGAAACTGAAACACACTATTAATAAACATGCAGGTAACTTGGCAAACATTTCAACATTTGGCAACAGGGTTATTTACAATTTAGCACACTCTATATTCTCCAGCGAGCGGGTATCTGCCCCTTTGTGCTCCTGGTTGATCTACGTAGCCCACTGTCTGGTGGTGGACCAACCTGGCTTTCCCCACTAGCGTTAAGGGTACAGCTACCAGCTGGGTGTACAGGTAGGGCAGGCAGCTGTCTGCGGGTTCTTTGGCTTACCACAGGCATGACAGGCTCACTGTCAGCAGAGGGTTGACTCTCCTGGGCTGCTGGAACAGGCTCTTCTGCCTCTGGAACCGCTTGCTTCTCTTCACCTTCCGGCTCTGGTGTTGGTTGGTGCTGTGCCGGTTGCAGGAAATGCAGGACGGGTACCACTATGGCATCATTTATGCGAGTCCAGGACTGAGGGAACTCTCCAAGAACGGTGCTGATCATTTCTTCCTTGTCCTCTGCGGGTTCAAGGTCACTCTGATCCTCTTCTGCACTGCGGAGTTGCTCGGGGCACCTCTTGAGGTGGTCTCTGGAGACGACACTAGTGGTTTCTCCTCCGTCCTTGGTGATCACGCACACCTTTGGGTTGTCGTGGTCAGACTGCAGTACGGTGTAGGGTTCCCTTTCCCACTGGTCGTCCAACTTATGTAGCCTTCTCTTCCGCTTTAGGACTTGCTCACCAGGTTCTAGGGGACTAGCAGGGGCGTGTTGATTGAAGAGTCTTTCTTGCTTCTCTCTCACCTGGGCCAGGCTCTTCTCCACACTCTCCTGTACCTTCTTGTACTGCAGTTGCCTTTCCGTATCCCAGTCCGCATCCGGGGAGGTGTCCTCAGGTATTAGGACTCCCATCTCCAGGTCTACGGGCAGCTTACCCGGTCTGGCTCGCATCAGGTAAGCCGGGGTGCAGTTTATAGCGTTCACCGGGATATTGTTGTACATGTCTACCAGGTCCGGCAGTTTTTCTGGCCACAGGCTGCGTTCCTCCAGGGGCAATGTCTTCAGGAGATCAATGACTATATTGTTCATCTTCTCACACATCCCGTTGGTTTGTGGATGGTAAGGCGTTGTCCGAATTTTCTTACAGCCATAGAGGTTGCAGAACTCCTGGAAGATTTCAGCCTCGAACACTGGACCCTGGTCTGTCAGGACCTGTTCAGGATACCCGTGTGGACGGCAGAAGTATTGCTGGAAGGCTCGGGCCGCTGTTTGGGCTGTCAAGTCCTTTACCGGGACCACCACTAGAAAACGGGAATAGTGGTCCACGATTGTCAGGGCGTAGATGTATCCGGACCGGCTTGGAGCCAATTTGACGTGGTCCAGAGCTACCAGCTCAAGAGGCTGCGTGGTGACGATGGGCCTCAAGGGTGTCTTCTGGCTGGTGCGGTCCTTCCTCCTCAGGTGACAAGGGCCACAGTCTCTGCACCACTTTTCTACTGCTCCTCTCATGCCGACCCAAAAGAACCTTCCTCTTAGTAGGAACTCCAGTTTCTTCCAACCGAAGTGTCCCGCTCTGTCATGGTAAGCTCCCAGGACCATAGCTGCATCTCGCCTTGGGACCACGACTTGCCAGGTCAGCTCGTGCGTCCGGTGGTTGACAATCCTTCTGCACAACTTGCCTTCGTAGAGGAACAGCTTGCTCTTCTCCTTCCATAGCTGCTTGGCTTCCTCTGGGGCATCTGGATCTATGCGGGCGTCTTCCTGGGTCAGCAGATCTTTCACCAGGCGGACTGCAGGGTGACTATCTTGGGTCTCGGCCCAGCTGCGGTGAGGTAGGGGATTCATCATCACCGTTGTTAGATCCTCCTCCTTCACACGGTGAGAGTGTTGAGCGGCTCCATACCGGTGAAACGCGGGGAGTTCTACCTCTTCCAGCTCTTCTGGGTCTTCGTCACCTTCAGGTAAGTGAGGCATTCTTGATAGGGCGTCCGCGTTGGCGTTGGTTTTGCCTGCCCGGTACTTGATCACGAAGTCATAGTTGGAGAGACAGGCCATCCACCGCTGTTCCAGGGCACCCAGTCTTGCATTGTCCAGGTGTGTCAACGGGTTGTTGTCCGTGTACACGGTGAACTTTGCAGAGGCCAGGTAATGCTTGAAGCGTTCCGTCACGGCCCACACCACCGCCAAGAATTCTAGCTTGAAGGAGCTGTAATTCTCCGGGTTCCTCTCGGTGGGCCTCAGCTTCCGGCTGGCGTATGCGATCACCCGTTCTCTGCCCTGTTGGTTTTGGGACAGTACGGCTCCCAGTCCCACATTACTGGCGTCAGTGTGGAGAATGAAAGGCTGGCCATAATCAGGGTAGGCCAGGATCTCATCCCCTGTGAGGGCCAACTTTAGCTGGCGGAAGGACTCCTCTTCCGGTTTATCCCACTTGAAGGGTGGCTTTTGACTCCTGGACTTAGACTGTCTGATCAGGAGGTCCTGCATAGGAGCTGCCATCTTAGTGAACCCGGGGATGAACCTTCGGTAGTAGCCTACCAACCCGAGAAACTCTCTCACCTCTTTGATGTTCGAGGGGCTTGGCCAGCTCTTGATTGCCGTGACCTTGTAAGGGTCGGGGGCCACTCCTTCCGCGCTTACCACGTGCCCTAGGTACTGGACCTTTGGTTTCAGCAGGTGACACTTCGATGGTTTTACCTTCAGGCCATAGCCTGCCAGGGCTTCGAACACCTCGGCCAGGTGCTTGAGATGGTCCTCGTAGGTCTTCGAATAGACGATCACGTCGTCCAGGTAAAGGAGGACCGTCTCGAAGTTTCGGTGCCCTAGACAGCATTCCATCAGCCGCTGGAAGGTCCCTGGTGCATTGGAGAGCCCGAAAGGCAAACAGTTGAATTCGCTCAGTCCCATCGGGGTGGTGAAGGCGGTCTTCTCCTTGTCAGCCTCTGCCACAGGAACCTGCCAGTACCCGCTAGTAAGGTCCAAAGTAGAAAAGAAGTTAGCAGATTTTAGTGCGGCTAAAGACTCTTCTATTCTAGGCAGCGGATATGCGTCTTTGTGGGTGATACGGTTGATTTGTCTATAGTCCACGCACATTCTCATGGTGCCGTCTTTCTTTTTGACCAGAACCAAGGGGGCTGCCCAGGGGCTACAGCTGTCTCTAATGACCCCAGCTTCTTTCATCTCCCTTAGCATACCCTTGGCGTTCTGATAATGTGCAGGGGGTACAGGTCTGTGCCTCTCTTTTATTGGTGGGTGGCTCCATGTGGGGATGTGGTGTTCTATCCCTTTTACTCTGCCGAAGTCTAGCGGGTGCTTACTAAAGACTCTCTCGTACTCCTGTACCACCCGGTAGACTCCTTGTTTTTGGTGCAGGGGAGTGGAGTCAGCACCCACGTGGAGTTTCTGGCACCAGTCCTCCTTTTGTTTCTGGGAGCCATTACCCTCCGCCTGTGGAGATGGAGGCAAGGGTTCCACGGCCTGATAGCTTGGTGTTCGACAACAAATAGTTTGGTGAGTGTAGCGTACCTGGGTAAGTGTACTTCCCTCTCCCCAATGTTGAGGATGCGGACGGGCACCCTCCCATGACGGACATCAACCACCCCCCGGGCTGTCAAAATGGTGGGCCTGCTGTCTGAGTACACGGGTTCTACCATGGCTTGGTAGTCTCTACCTCTCAACCCGATTGCAGTCCGACACCAGATAATCATTTCACTTTTGGGAGGCATGGAAATGGGGAATGGATCACTGAGTCTTACGCTACCGATCTCACCACCAGACAGTTCTACCTGCTGCCGTCTCATCAGGGCTTTTATCTCCTTGTTGAGGACCCTCTGTTGGCTGGAACTAGCATTCACCGCCACCTGTTGTAGAATTACAATTACCTCTGAAAGACAATTTTCAATTATGTTAGTAGCCACAGTTATTTTAGGGTGACTTTCATGACGGTCAATGTCCACAATAATCACTCCCTGTGCAGGCAGTTCAACTTTACCAATTTTAATGGTCATCTCCTTGAACCCCATCTGCGGCACGGGTAAGCCATTACTGGCGATGATGCTCAAGTTACTGTCTGGATACCGTGTGATATCAGCATCAGTCCAATACTGCTTAAAAAGTACATAAGGGATTGTGGTTACTTGCGACCCAGTATCCAGCAAGGCGCTCATGGGGATACCGTCCAGCACCACGGGTAAAACCGGGCGCCCCCCAACGTAGTTATTACGCCAATTGTAAGGGCCTGGTGATCTTATGCCTGGGGGTCGGCCCTCTGCCCCAGGTTGGACCCGTTTAAATTACAGTACCTGGAAATGTGTCCGGGCTGGTTGCATCGACGGCAAATGGGCTGTCCATCCTCTGCGTAGCGGTCTGTGGGCCTCCCTCGGAACGACGGGATCCTCCTCTGTCGACGCCACGGGACATCCTCCGGACTTGAAGCCAGCTCGATGGGTCTTGACGGGTCCACTTGCAACGCCTGGACGGTCCTGGTCAACGCCGCGACGCTGCTGGTCAGCTCCTGGACTTGGTGGTGCAGGCCTTTCGACGGGGCTTGGTTCAGGGCCTGTGCATCAGCCTCCACGGAGTCCATAGAGGAGGGCGCCGCCTCCTGGTGGTAAGTGATAGCAGGGCGCCGGGGGTTTATAGCGCCACTGGTTGCAGATTCACGGAGCACCCTTATGGCCCTGTCCTTAAATTGGGCAAAGGTCAGGTCGGGGTTCTGGAAGAACATGAGGCGCAGCTGGGCCCTGTGGGCGCTGGACAGCAGACCCTCTATGAATTGTTCTGTTAGCAGCTTATCGGTTTCCTGCACACTGCCAGGGTCAGTTTGTTGAATAGCCCTCAAGGCTTCCTGCAGATTTAGGGCATAGTCTCTGATGCTGTCCTGTGCCCGCTGCTTACATCCATAGAACCTCATTTTAATTTCAGCGGAGGTACGTGTATCAAAGGTACCCCGCAGCCGGGCCAGAATACCCTTCACAGTCCCTTTCTCCTCAATGGGCCATGATTTTACCTCCCTTTGGGCTGCGCCAGTTAACTGCCCTGTCAATATGCTGACCTTCTGTTCCTCTGTCAGGGGGTAAACTTGGAACAAACTATACAGTCTTTCCTTGAAGTCAGTTAGGGCATGGGGCTCCCCTGAGTATTTGGGCAGCCAGGCCGCTCCAGGGATGTAGGGCAAGGAAAAGGGCATAACCGCTGCTGCAGCTGCGTTGGTGGTAGTGGGCGCCTCTGTGTCCGACATCTTCCTCCCCCCCTAGTGAAGTGTGGCCTACCTTCCGACGATCCTCTTCTGTAGGCCGCGGCTCCGCTGCTGCTCTGGACGAGGACCTGGCGTTGCACTCCGATGACGTCAGCGTCGCTCTCTCTCCCTTCCAGGACCTTGCGCAGCGTCGGTGCGTGGGGCGGAGCTTCGGATCTCGCGCGGTTTTGACGTCCACGCCCCTCTTCTTACCGCGCGGCGTCCTGAAGATGGCGTCCGATGGCGGGAAGACGGCAGAAGACGGCGGGAAATGGTCCAAGATGGCGTCTGATGGCGGGAATCGGCTCCGGATGGCGGGAAACGACTCCGGACGGCGGTAAACGGTCCAAGATGGCGTCTGATGGCGGGAAACTTCTCCACATATAAGTTTACAACAGTCTTTTTCAGGCACGCAGTACCCGGTGGTTGCGGGCACGAAATCCTGCCGACTACGCCAAAGCTGACTCACCCCCTGGGCCGTGGGGCACTCGGATCCGGGCAATAGGGAACGATGGGGGTAGTAGTGGCAACCCGGTTCCGTGGCTCAGGGTGGTCAGGCCAGTGGTTGTCCGTTATATTGATTATGTCCGACTACGCCACCCGTGGATTGCGGTTATTAGGAACCGCCGCTGCATGCAGACCGCTGGGGCTGATGAGGTGTGCAGCTAGGGTAGTGTGACTCCCCACGGGAAGAGTGCGGCCCCAGGGCAGTATAGTGGATGGTGGGAGTGATGGTAGTGAGAGTCCCAGTGATGATAGTGCTGGAGGAGCAAGGAGCACACAGACAACAGGTTGCAGTCCAGGGTCTTTACTAAACATGTAAACTTGACCCACAAACAGTCCCAGCTAGGAGGGAACCTGGATGTCTGAGAGCAACGGGGAAATTGGCCCTGGTCAGGGTGAGGGTGTAGGCCTACCGTGCTTTCTGCGCTCCTTCTGGCTATCTCCTCCTTATAGAGTAACAGCCCACGTTTCCGAGCTTTCCGTGCTTTCTCGCCTGTATGGCCTGCGACGTGGGTTCCTTTCTGCTCCCAGCCTTGTACGGCTTCACTGGTCCCTTCGGTTGTGGCAGGGCCTCCAGGCTTCTTAGGCCAAGGAATGTACAGTCCCTTGCGGACTGGTTCTCTGCTGGGGGATGTGGAATCCTTCCAGCCTCAGACACCAAAGTCTGGTAAAATTAAGTCTTTTCTCTGCCAAGACAGGCTCTCTTCGCCTCTTGTCTCTGGCTTGTGGCTCTCTCCTACTGCCACACTTCCTCTTAGGTGCAATACAACTTTCTGTCCCTGCTCCACTCTGGGACACGTCTCAGAGCTGAGACAGGCAATCCAGTTCTCTCCAACCCTGTCCCCAGTACCAGCTTTTATAGGGGCAGCCTGCTCCCCCTACTGGCCTGAGACAGGAGGCATTGCATGCTAATGTTCCCCTGACCAGAGAACCTCCCCCTTGCTCTCAGACACAGCTTTATTACACTTGTGGCATCCAGGTAGGGTGACACATGTCAGTGTCCAGCACAACTACTAAGCCCCCCTTATCAGCCATACGTATAACAATATGTGGCATATTTCTCAATTCCTGCAATGCTTGATAGTGTAAAGATGATAAGTTATGGTGGGAACCATGATGTTTGACATCCTGTGCCAGCGATTTGAGCTCTCTTTCCATTGTATCCTGGAAGCGATCCATAGAGTCCACCCTTGTCTGTAAGGGATAAAAAGAAGGATTTCTAATTTTGAACGAAGTAGACATCGAGGTTTGAATAGAAGCCGGTTCCAAAGGATTCTGAAGATCCTGCAAATGCAATAAAGACATCTGTTCCTTGAAATTTAAGTCTCTATATTCATTAACAGTAATTTGAGGGAGTTCAGGTTGCTCATTATCCTCTGTTGTAAAGTGTTTTTTTATAGTAAGATTCCGTATGAATCTATTCAGATCCAATAAAGTGAAGAAAAGGTTGAAATTACGGTCTGGTACAAAATTCAAGCCTAGTGAAAGAACTTCATCTTGTTTCTGAGTTAAAACTTGTTTTGACAAATTCAGAACATTGGATTTATGTGATGTTAAAAATATTTCTTTCGGCGAGTTGTCATGCCTGGGGGGTTTGCTGTGTTTGCTTCCTCCCCTCCTTTTCCGTTTTTTGTCTGTTTGTGGCTCTTGTAATATTTGGGCTTGCGATAATAAGTGAGATTCTCCCGAGTTTCTGTGTCAGTGACATTACTGTCTATTGACTCTTGGTCAGAGGAACTAAAACTGAAGTGGAAATCAGATGGCCTATTAGACTGATTATTTTTCTTTTTTAGAATGGACTTGGGTGATTGGGAGGTGTGTGCCCATCTACCCCAATCATACACCTGTTGTTGTGAATAATCCATTTGATCCGTTTGGAATTTAGACTTTTTCCGTGTCATAATAGTGGTTTCTAATCTGGAAACGGCTTGTTGTATGCGGTCATTAAATGTTTGATAATCAGGGTTAATTTTGTGTTGCTCCAATTTAATGTGTGTGGCTTCAATTTCTTTTTGTAATTCAGTGAGTTTTAACTCCTCATGTTTGATAATGAGCCTCATCAGATTCCAGGAGCAGTCTGAAAGGAGCTGATTCCAGTTCACAACAAATTCCTCAGAGTAAATAGTTGTAGGTATTTTTTTGATTCTTAAACCTCTAGGGATCATATTTTTGTGTATGTAATTCGACAGAGTAGTCTGATCCCACCAGATATTGGTTTAACCACTTCGCGCCAGAGCCTGTTTTTGCCTTCGTGACTGGGCCAATTTTTTCAATTCTGACCACTGTCACTTTATGAGGTAATTACTCTGGAACGCTTCAACGGATTCCCCTGATTCTGAGATTGTTTTTTTGTGACATATTTTATTTCATGATTGTGGTAATATTTCTTCGATATAACTTGCGTTTATTTGTGAAAAAATCAGAAATTTGGCGAAAATTTTGAAAATTTTGCAATTTTCTAACTTTGAATTTTCATGCCCTTAAATCAGAGAGATCTGTCACACAAAATAGTTAATAAATAACATTTCCCACATGTCTACTTTAGATCAGCACAATTTTGGAACCAAAATTTTTTTTTGTTATGGAGCTATAAGGGTTAAAATTGACCAGCGATTTCTCATTTTTCCAACAAAATTTACAAAAACATTTTTTTAGCGACCACATCATATTTGAAGTCACTTTGAGGGGTCTTTATGACAGAAAATACTAAAAAGTGACACCATTCTAAAAACTGCACCCCTCAAGGTGCTCAAAACCACATTCAAGAACTTTATTAACCCTTCAGGTGCTTCACAGGAATTTTTGGAATGTGGAAGAAAAAAATTAACATTTAACTTTTTTCACAAAAATGTTATTTTAGACCCAATTTTTTCTATTTTCACAGGGGTAACAGGAAAAAATGGACCCCAAATTTTTTTGTGCAATTTCTCTTGAGCGTGCTGATACCCCATATGTGAGGGAAAACCACTGTTTGGGCGCACTGCAGGGTTCGGAAGGGAAGGAGCGCCATTAGACTTTTTGAATGTAAAATTTGTCTGAATAATTAGCGGACGCCATGTTGCGTTTGGAGAGCTCCTGAAGTGCCTAAACAGTGGAACCCCCCCACAAGTGACACCATTTTGGAAACTAGACCCCTTAGGGAACTTATCTAGTTGTGTGGTGAGCACCTTGAACCCCCAGCTGCTTCACAGAAGTTTATAATATTGAGCTGTAAAAATAAAATTTTCACATTTTTCCCACAAAAACGTTTTTCATCCCTTAATTTTGCATTATTATAAGGGTAATAGGAAAAATTGCACCATGAAATTTGTTGTGCAATTTCTCCTGAACACACTGATACCCCATATGTGGAGACAAACCACTGTTTGGGCGCATGGCAGGGTTTGAAAGGGAAGGAGCGCCATTTGACTTTTTGAATATAAAATTTGTCTGAATAATTAGCGGACGCCATGTTGCGTTTGGAGAGCTCCTGAAGTGCCTAAACAGTGGAAACCCCCCACAAGTGACACCATTTTGGAAACTAGACCCCTTAGGGAACTTATCTAGATGTGTGGTGAGCACCTTGAACCCCCAGGTGCTTCACAGAAGTTTATAATATTGAGCTGTAAAAATAAAATTTTCACATTTTTCCCACAAAAACGTTTTTCATCCCTTAATTTTGCATTATCATAAGGGTAATAGGAAAAATTGCACCATGAAATTTGTTGTGCAATTTCTCCTGAACACGCTGATACCCCATATGTGGAGACAAACCACTGTTTGGGCGCACGGCAGGGTTTGAAAGGGAAGGAGCGCCATTTGACTTTTTGAATGTAAAATTTGTTTGAATAATTAGCGGACGCCATGTTGCATTTGGGGAGCCCCTGATGTGCCTAAACAGTGGAAACCCCCCACAAGTGACACCATTTTGGAAACTAGACCCCTTAGGGAACTTATCTAGATGTGTGGTGAGCACCTTGAACCCCCAGCTGCTTCACAAAAGATTATAATATTGAGCCGTAAAAATAAAATTTTCACATTTTTCCCACAAAACCGTTTTTCATCCCATAATTTTGCATTATCATAAGGGTAATAGGATAAATTGCACCATGAAATTTGTTGTGCAATTTCTCCTGAACACGCTGATACCCCATATGTGGGGGAAAACCACTGCTTTGGTGTACGGCAAGGTTTGGAAGAGAAAGAAGCGCTATGTTGACTGGGATAGGCAGCAGACACCATGTCACATTTGAAGAGTCGCTGACATGCCGAAACAGCAGAAACCCCCACAAGTGACCCCATTTTGTAAACTACACCTCTCAAGGAATTCATCTAGGGAAGTAGTGAGTATTTTTTAATTTTTAAATTTATACCATTGGACAGTGAAAAAAGCATAATTATATTTTTACCACAAAAAAATGTTTTACCCTCAGATTTTACATTTTCACACAGGGCAATGGGTAAAAATGGTGCCGAAATGTGTCACACAATTTCTTCTAAAAGTGGCAATACCCCATATGTGGCTGTATCGTACCGCTCAGCCATACGGCGAGATCTGGGGGGGACGGAGTGCTATTTGACAATTGGAGAACAAATTATTGTAGAATAGGCATTTGGATTTGGGAGCACAAAATTTTCTGAATTTCTTTTGGGGGGCAAGGGCCATTTCGCTTTTCCAGAGCCTTTCTGCTACCAGTAACTTGGAAGTTTAACAGATGACGGACCTGAGTGGTGCCAGCTTTTTTTGAGGACTGAGTTGAAGCTTTTATTGGGAGCATTTTATGTAACATTTATCCGGCGCTCTATGCTGAGCACTTACATCGGGGTTTCCATCTAAATTTCCAAGTGATATAATTCAGATGAAACTCCTGCAGGATCCATTCACTGTAATGAGGCAGCAGAGTTACTCTGGACTCCGTCTGGCCTCTGTTTAGTGGTGTCCTTTTTTTCCAGAAGTGCACAAAACTGTGGCCAACCGCACTTTTATGCACGCCTAAAACAAATGACACCGTGGGATCCCAGGCTAGACGGCATCCACAGTGGTCTATATCTGCCTCATTACAGGGAATCTTCCATCATGGGTTCTGGCTGAATCACGTATTTCAGAGATTTACACGGAAACTCTGGTGTAAGTGCTCAGCGCAGAGCACAGGATAAATGTGAGCAGAGCCTTACTGCAATCTTTTGGAGACATAATAAACAAATCAGTAGCAGGTGAAGAATTGGTTTTATTTATTTTTTACGCCGCTCCTCGTGCTGTATAAGTGATGAGATTACTTTATTCTTTGGGTCGGTGCAATTACAGAGATACCAGATTTATATCTGGTTTTTATGACTGACAGCTGTCACACACTAAAAGACGCTTTTTTTTGCAAAATCTAGTTTTTGCATCACCATATTTTGAGAGCTATAATTTTTCTATATTTCGGCCGACAGAGTCATGTGATGGCTTGTTTTTTGCGGGACGAGTTGACATTTTTATTGGTACCATTTTTGGGTACGTGACATTTTTTGATCGCTTTCTATTCCGTTTTTTGGGAGGTAAAATTAACAAAAACCAACAATTCAGGAATTGTTCTTTGAGGTTTTTTTTTATGCCGTTCTGCGTGTGGTAAAAGTGATCAGGCAGCGTTATTCTTCGGGTCAGTACGTTTACAGCGATACTACATTTACTGTATTTTTTTTTATGTTTTGGCGCTTTTACACAATAAAACAATTTTATAGAAAAAATATTTTTTTTGCATTGCTTTATTCTGAGCACTATAACTTTTTTATTTTTCGGCTGATGGAGCTGTATGGCGGCTTGTTTTTTGCGGAACAAGATGATGTTTTCAGCGGTACCATTTTTATTTCTATTTTCCTTTTTGTTCGCATTTTTTTCCACTTTTTGTTTGGCGATATGATGAAAAAGCATATTTTTTTGCTCCGTTTTTTTATTTATTTTTATTACGGTGTGCACAGAAGGAGTTAATTAGTGTGACAGTTTTATAGCTCGGGTTGTTTTGGACGCGGCGATACCAAATATGTGTTCTTTTTTTGGTTTTGTAAAAATATATGGATTTATTGGTTTAATATTTTATTTATTTATTTTTATTTATTTTGTGATTTTTTTTTAACAGTCTAAAAACTTTTTTTTTTACTTTTTTTTACATTTTTACTTAGTCCCTGTATGGGACAATAATTTTTATTTTTCTGATCACTGATCTCATGTAATGTAATAGACATATATTACATTACATTACATGAGATCTTCCCTGACTGTTTCAGTCAGAGTCTCCTGTCTGGCTCAGCTGCAGGCTGCAGGCTGAGCCAGACAGGACACCATATATGGCAGAGCTGGAGGCGGTCATGTGACCTCCAGCTGCCATAGCAACCCCAGGTCCTGAAAGGAAACGGAGGTCTTCGGAGAGGTAAGTAAGACGACCCCCTCTCCTCCTGCTGTCTCCTATATGCCGCGATGACTATAGATCGCAGCATATAGAAGACAGCAAAGGGTTAACATCACTGGGACCTGATCCAATCAGGTCCCGATGATGTTCCCTGTCAGAGCTAACGCTCTGCACCGGAATCGCAGAGCTTGCAGGACCCTGGGGGTCCTGAGCGCTGCGAGACCACCAACCGTTTTTAAACGTTCGCGCTGCACAGAGCCCAGGCAGCGCGGACGTTTATGTACAGTGGGCGGTCGGGAACCGGTTAATTTAGCATGAGTTTTTCCAATTGCTTAAATAAAGCGCTCATGTCATTCACATCTGAGGGGTTAATAGAGTCCACAGAAAAAACACTCTCCGCCTTACGTAGGCGTTCAGATTGAGAGTGTGCCATCTGATTTTTAAGCACAAAAAAATCTAAGTATATAGACTTAAGCAAATAATTCCACAATATTTGTTATCTTCAATAGTCCTGATAAGGTTCAATATGAAAAAAATATTGTAGTGGAATTGTGAGCACGAAAATGTAACCATTCAAAGTGAAAAAAAGAGGAAAGTAGATTCAGCTCACCTGATTGCTGTAGGCTTTGGAAGGAAGCACGGGTACGTGTGGCCTCACGTGTTTGCATGAAAAAAAGTTGAAGAAACCAGCTTCCAAAAGTGCAAATATTTATTGAAGCAAATCCACGCAGTTTAAAAATTTCCAAATTACATCGGGGAATCTCACATGGAAAAAACGCAACACGTTTCGAACACAGAGCTGTGTTCTTTGTCAAAGCTGACATGCATATGACACTCTATAGTATTATATCCAATAACAACCAATCAGATCGACATGCTTGGTCACAGGAGAGTGTGAACAGGGTGCATGATTAGTGTGAGCCAATCACATAAAATGGAAAAAACAATAAAACCATTATAGAGAGAAAGAACAAGAAAAGAGTTAAAATTCATTTTAACATAGAATGTTACATGAAATAGATAAAATAAACTGACAGAAACATGAAGTAGAATCAATAATGAAACAGTCCCTTGAAATCGGGCCTAGGGAAGAAGAAAAATGACCACCCCTAACAACGGTAAGTGGGACCCCAGCTGTCCAGAGTCCCGACAAGTAGAATTGTCTGTAGAAATAACCTCTTGTCCAGTCAGTGCACCACTCTCTGGTGCTCTCTGTCACCAGTGCACCGCTTTTTGGTGCGCTCTCTTGATTCCCAGTGCACTGCTCTCTGGCATGCTCTCCCTCTCTGTGCCCCTCTCTGTGCCCCTCTCTGCCTATATGTACCACTCTGTGCTTCTCTATGCCTATATGTACCTCCCTGTGCCTCTCTATGCCTATATGTACCTCTCTGTGCCTCTTTCTGTGCCTCACTGTGTCTCGTCAACAAAAATTGAGAGACTGCTAATGGGACTGAAATTTGTCATATTGTCCAGCCCAGCTTGTTGCCGATCGGCAATAGAAGATGTGAGTCTACTCTCTCGCCTTCTGTGCCTCTTTCGGTGCCTCTCTGTGCCTCACTGTCCCTCTCTCTCGCTCACTGTGCCTCGGCAACACAAATTGAGAGACTTCTAATGGGACTGAAATATGTCATATTGTCCAGCCCAGCTTGTTGCTGATTGGCAATAGAAGATGTTAGTCTACTCTATCGCTTTCTGTGCCTCTTTCGGTGCCTCTCTGTGCCTCACTGTCCCTCTCTCTCGCTCACTGTGCCTCTGCAACACAAATTGAGAGACTTGTAATGGGACTAAAATATGTCATATTGTCCAGCCCAACTTGTTGCCGATCGGCAACAGAAGATGTGAGTCTTCTCTCTCTCGCTTTCTGTGCTCCTCTCTGCCTCTGTGACTCTCAGTGACTCTCTGTGCCTCTCTATCATTCTATGTTCCTTCATGTGCCAGAAGCCCTTCTTGCTATTGAGGAAAATCAGGAATGCCCTAGAAGCTGAAGCTGCAGCAGAGAAGATAAAATTGAAACTGTATGTAACCACAAAGCTACACAGTGTTTATCATTTGCATATTTTTTAAGGATCCTGTTGCTGCAGGATGCTTGCTGACCATTAAAGTAAATGGTCAGAAAGCATCCTAAAGCAACAAGATCCTTGAAAAGTACGCAAGTGTTTTCATGGGATGATTTGTCAGGCTATCACCAACCACACAGCCTCCTACGGCCGCCTCCAGAGCTGAACAGACTCCTACGGCCCCCTCCAGAGCTGAACAGACTCGTACGGCCCACTCCAGAGCTGAACAGACTCCTACGGCCCCCTCCAGAGCTGAACAGACTCCTGCGGCCCCCTCCAGAGCTGAACAGACTACTGCGGCCCCCTCCAGAGCTGAACAGACTCCTACGGCCCCCTCCAGAGCTTAACAGACTCCTACGGCCCCCTCCAGAGCTTAACAGACTCTTACGGCCCCCTCCAGAGCTTAACAGACTCCTACGGCCCCCTCCAGAGCTGAATAGACTCCTACGGCCCCCTCCAGAGCTGAACAGATTCCTACGGCCCCCTCCAGAGCTGAACAGACTCCAACAGCGCCCTCCACAGCTGAACAGACACCTACGGCCCACTCCAGATCTGGACAGACCCCTACGGCCCCCTCCAGAGCTGAACAGACCCGTATGGCCCCCTTTAGAGCTGAACAGACCCCTATGGCCCCCTCCAGAGCTGAACAGACCCCTACGGCCCCCTCCAGAGCTGAACAGACCACTACGGCCCCCTCCAGAGCTGAACAGACTCCTACGGCCCCCTCCAGAGCTGAACAGACTCCAACGGCCCCCTCCAGAGCTGAACAGACTCCTACGGCCCCCTCCAGAGCTGAACAGACTCCTACGGCCTCCTCCAGAGCTGAACAGACCCCTACGGCCCCCTCCAGAGCTGAACAGACTCCTGCGGCCCCCTCCAGAGCTGAACAGACTACTGCGGCCCCCTCCAGAGCTGAACAGACTCCTACGGCCCCCTCCAGAGCTTAACAGACTCCTACGGCCCCCTCCAGAGCTTAACAGACTCTTACGGCCCCCTCCAGAGCTTAACAGACTCCTACGGCCCCCTCCAGAGCTGAATAGACTCCTACGGCCCCCTCCAGAGCTGAACAGATTCCTACGGCCCCCTCCAGAGCTGAACAGACTCCAACAGCGCCCTCCACAGCTGAACAGACACCTACGGCCCACTCCAGATCTGGACAGACCCCTACGGCCCCCTCCAGAGCTGAACAGACTCCTACGGCCCCCTCCAGGGCTGAACAGACTCCAACGGCCCCCTCCAGAGCTGAACAGACTCCTACGGCCCCCTCCAGAGCTGAACAGACTCCTACGGCCCCCTCCAGAGCTGAACAGACCCCTACGGCCCCCTCCAGAGCTGAACAGACTCCTACGGCCCCCTCCAGAGCTGAACAGACTCCTACTGCCCCCTCCAGAGCTGAACAGACTCCTACGTCCCCCTCCAGACCAGAACAGACTCCTACGGTCCCCTCCATCACAGAACAGACTCCTACGGCCCCCTACAGAGCTAAACAGACTCCTGTGGCCCCCTCCAGAGCTGAACAGACTCCTGCGGCCCCCTTCAGAGCTGAACAGACTTCTACGGCCCCCTCCAGAGCTGAACAGACTCCTACGGCCCCCTCCAGAGCTGAACAGACTCCTACGGCCCCCTCCAGAGCTGAACAGACTCCTACGGCCCCCTCCAGAGCTGAACAGACTCCTCCGGCCCCCTCCAGAGCTGAACAGATTCCTACGGCCCCCTCCAGAGCTGAACAGATTCCTATGGCCCCCTCCAGAGCTGAAAAGACTCCAACGGCCCCGTCCAGAGCTGAACAGACACCTACGGTCCACTCCAGATCTGAACAGACCCCTACGGCCCCCTCCAGAGCTGAACAGACCCCTATGGCCCCCTTCAGAGCTGAACAGACCCCTATGGCCCCCTCCAGACCTGAACAGACCCCTACGGCCTCCTCCAGAGCTGAACAGACCCCTACGGCCCCCTCCAGAGCTGAACAGACCCCTACGGCTCCCTCCAGAGCTGAACAGACCACTACGGCCCCCTCCAGAGCTGAACAGACTCCTACGGACGCCTCCAGAGCTGAACAGACTCCTGTGGCCCCCTCCAGAGCTGAAAAGACTCCAACGGCCCCCTCCAGAAATGAACAGACTCCTGCGGCCCCCTCCAGAGCCCTACAGCCTCATACGTCCACTGCCAGAGCTCGACAGCCTCATACATCCACTTCCAGAGCTCGACAGCCTCCTACAGCTCACTACAAAGCCCCACAGCCTCCTACAGTCCCGTTCAGAGACCCAAAGCCTCCTACAAACCCCTGCAGAGCCAGACAGCCTCCTAAAGCCTACTGTAGCCCCCTCCAGAGCCCCACTGCCTCCTACAGCCTTCTACAGCCTCCTACAGTCCCTTTCGGAGCTGCACTGTCTCCTACAGCTCACTACATAGCCCCACAGCCTCATGCAGCCTCCTTTGTTCCCCTCCAGAGCCCTACAGCCACCTACGACCCTCTCCAGAGCCCATCAGACTCCTACAGCCTACTACAAAGCCCAACAGCATCATGCAGCCTCTTACGGTCCCCTCCAGAGCCCCACGGCCTGTTATGGCGCCTTCCAGGGCCAAACAGCCTGTTACAGCACCCTCCAGAGCCCCACAGCCTGTTATGACCCCCTTCAGAGCCCCACGGCCCCCTCCGGAGCCCCATTGTCTACTGCAGTGTACTATATTGACCCACAGCCTCCTGCAGCCTCTTGCTGTCCTTTTCAGAGTCCCACAGCCACCTATGGTCCTCTCCAGAGCCCGACAGCCTCCTACAGACTTCTATAGCCCCTTTCAGAGCCCCACAGCCTCCGATACCCCACTACATAGCCCCACAGCCTTCTGCAGCCTCCTACAGTCCCCATCTGAGCTCCACAGCCTCCTACGGCCCCTTCCAGAGACTGACAGCTTACTACAGCCCAATACATATCCCCATAGCCTCCTACGGCCCCATGGCCTCCTACACCCCGCTCCAAAGCCCCATGGCCTCCTACACCCCCTCCACAGCCCCATTGCCTCTTACACCCCCTTCCAAAGCCCCACAGCCTCCTGCAGCTCACTACTTAGGTACACAGCCTCCTGCAGCTCACTACATAGCCCCACTGACCCCTGCAGTCCACTACATAGCCCCACAGCCTCCTGCAACTGCCTACGGCCCCCTTTCAAAGCCCCACTGCCTGTTACGGCCCCCTTTCAGAGCCCCACTGCCTGTTGCGGTCCCCTCCAGAGCCCCACGGCATCCTGCAGCCACCTACTGTCCCTTTCAGAGCCCCACAGCCGCCTATGGTCCTCTCCAGAGCCTGACAGCCTCCTATAGCCTTCTATAGCCTGCTTTTGAGCCCCACAGCCTCTTACGGCCCCCTTTAGAACCAAACGACCTCCAAAGGCCTCCTATACCCCACTACATAGCCCCACAGCCTTCTGCAGCCTCCTACAGTCCCCATCAGATCCCCACAGCCTCCTACAGCCCACTCCAGAGCCTGACAGCCTACTTCAGCCTACTATATAGTCCCGAAGCCTCCTGCAGCCTTTCATAGCCCCCTCCAGAGCCCCAGAGTGTCCTACGGCCCCCTCCAGAGCTCGAAAGCCTACAACAGCCCAATCCATAGCCCCACAGCCTCCTGCAGCCCGCTACATGGCCCCACAGCCTACTACCTGGCCCCACAGCCTCCTTCAGCCCACTACCTGGCCCCACAGCCTCCTGCAGCCCACTACCTGGCCCCACAGCCTCCTACAGCCCACTACCTGGCCCCACAGCCTCCTGCAACCCACTACCTGGCCCCACAGCCTCCTGCAGCCCACTACCTGGCCCCACAGCCTCCTCCAGCCCCATGGCCTGTTACACCCCCTCCAGAAACCCACAGCTTTGCTAAAAATGCAGTGCCAATGAACAATTAGCCACTTCTTGCTCAGCACCCTGGCAATAACCATCTTTACAGTGACCAACAATCAGTCAAAAGGGCTCATTTGAGTGACTTTTCGACCATTGGTCAGCTTGTGTAAGGGCACCTTATATAGTATACTGCACTGTTTAATAATGTTCTTTTTTTTTCTCTCCACAGGTTGAATGATGGCAGAGAAATGTCACCTATGTCAAGCTCCTTTTATAACTGTTTTCTTGCATGACATGTTTTTTTGCCCTAAGCTTAATTTGTTTCAATAAATTAAAATGTTCTAAATGTTTGACGTGTTTTTTTTTTGTCTCTGTAGTATAGTGGTGGGGTGTATGTTGTCAAATATATTTGGGCATACACAGCATCTGGATATATCTATTACTACTAATGATGCATCCTGGAGGCTGCTGCAACATGCATTCTTGTTAGGAAAATGCACTATGTTGGACATAGATGCAGCAATTTAGCATCCAGGTTACTGCGGGGAAATAAGGGAAAGACTCCGCACACACCTGCAACAGTGACACTTGTCTGGCTGTCTCCAGTGATGCATGTGGGGGTGTCCCCAGAGTTTCCCCACCCTAAAGCATGCATCACTGCATGCAGGTGGGCAAGGAAACCGAGGTACATCCTTGCACATTGTCAATGTGGGTGTGACGCACCTCATTCTCGAAGGAGCCCTTTTGGTTTACCCTGGGTGATGGGGGACTCAGTGTCGGGTCCTGTGACGAAGAGATGGGATGTAGCCGTGGCCCGGACCCGACCCGTGCTCTGGGCCGTCACATAAAAAAGGAAGATGTTTTGGGCTCGTCCGGGTTGAGTGGCTTATTTGAATGACTACGCCACCTGTGGTGCCTGGTGAAGGGTCACAAGTGCCACTACAGTCCGCTGAGGCATAGTGTTACCGCGGCCAAAGTTCTTACTACTCCCCACAGGCGGAGCAAGGCCTCAGGGCAGAGGGACAGGATGGAGGGGGTAGTAGTTGAGGAGAGGGGATCCCGCATCCCGCTGTGTGGCGCAGAAATGACAGTCCGGAGGCCATATGGGTGAACTTCCAAGGCTTTACTCACTCAGATGGCAAAGGAAGGCGACTCCCTGCTCCCCGCGGAGTCCTGCATTCACCAGAGACGGGGGTCCGACAACCTCCGAGTAAGTCCAGAATTCAGTCGCGACCTTACACGAGAGTGTTCCTGAACTACTGACCGAAACCTTTCCTGTCCGTGTGTGTACAAATAGGCCGGGTCTCCCTCTGAGCTCCTCTCAGAACAAGGGTACGGGTGGCAATTCCTCTCCATACGATACCCGGTGGGATCCTCTGGGCCTAACCGGGCTTTCCCGTCCAGGACGTAGAGTAACAAGGTCGGGTGTCGGGGGCCGGTACCCCTCTTGCAGCCGGAGTCCCTCTGAATATATCAGGTCGGCAAGGACAGGTGGCGTATACCACTCCGTCTGCATCCTGCCTGGGATCCATTTGCTGTGGAGCCACACTCCTGGGCTCCGGGCCTTCTTGATCATGGTCCTTGGCCGGGTTGAGACATTCCTTGTCTGCAACCTACCTCTCGTCCCAAGGCCAGGGTACGAGGGCTGTGTCCCTGCCGGAGCAAGCCCACACAGGATCTGCGCTCCCGGAGGGAGGTCACATTACACACAGTAGTTGACAGCACACAGACAGCCGAAGAACTGACTAACAAGGACCAAAAACCAAGATGGCTTTGAATTAAATATGAAATCTAAAGTGTCACTAACTAGTACGTCCTCCACCCTCACCCACTAACTGGTTCCTACCACTTTGTGTTCCCCAGTCTCCCAGTAACCAGGGGAGCAGCACCTAGGGCTTACCAGCTCCCTCTGGTGGAGAAGTGTGGTGTTGGATGCAAGGATGGGTCCTTACCTCAGAGGAGGAACACTACACTCCATTAAAGAAGTGCAGCATCCCTGTGGCGGTCGAACCCTCAGGGGCGCCACAGTGGGTGTAGACACCCATCGTATATGGATGAGCAAGGACATCCCAGGAATACCCAAATGTGTCATCCTTGCATTAGTGATTAGTGACCATGCTTGGCACTGCTTGCTAATTGATCGAGTAATGCCAGTATTTGAGCAACAGGCTTGGCTCACCATTGTTGAAAGTGATGTCCCCAGGTCGCTCTGCTTACTGTGGGTAAGGAAACCTTGGGACACCCCAATCATCATCACTATGGGGGGGATAGCCTGGCAATTCCCCCACAAGTGTCACTGCATTCCTAGGCTGTCCCCACTCTCAGCAATAACACAGGGTATCCCAAGATTCCCCTGCCCACTGGCAATTAGTAATGCATGCTGATGGGGAAAACTGGGTACACCCTGCATGTCATCACTGTGGGCAGGTACAGGTCAGGTAACCCCAAACACACATCACTACAGTGACGGTTGATGGAGTTCCCAGCCTACAGTAATGTGTGCATGGTGTCCACAGGTTTCCCTGCCCTGTGGCACTTAATGCATGCCATTGGGCAGGGAAACCCGTGGACATAATTTCGCAGGTTTTTGTAAACCATATACCCTCCCCTCTGGAAGGTGTACGATTTAAAGCTCGGGGCTCCTATAGGCTCTAATTGTACTAGTTGCTCAAGTTGAGCACATGTGAGCATCAGACGCGCTCGATTCAAGTAACGAATAGAGATCAGAAAACCTTTTGAAGTTTTATTCGCTAAAGTTTCAGTAGATTGCCGAACCTCATTGGATTCAAGGGGAGGAAAAATAAAAAAAGGGCATAGAAAACTTCAGGGGGCCCAAAAGCTGACAAAAAACATAAATTATGGTCAGACACCAGGAAAAGAGGCATTTCAAGCTTCAACATTGATTAGGAACAGGTGGATGAGTGATACATGTAGGCATCATACCAAGAGAGCACCGCTTAATCCAGGAAACACACAAAGAGACACAAGTAGAGTCTCAAAAACAATAAACTGGACAATTACCGATAAATAAGGTCCACCGATAATAAAGGAAATCCGCTACAGAAGTCAACTGCAAGATTGAAAAGTAATAGTATTATCGGACATGCTGCAATTTTTAGCCCTCATCTAAAAACTTGAAACCCTTTACAGGTATGGAGCTGAACATTTGAAAGTTGAGAGCTGGCTACCAGGACTTCTATAACTTTCAGCAGCCTGTCCTCACCATCGTTTAAAGGTGAGGGCCGGCGACCGGGACATCTATGAATTTCAGTAGCCAGCTCTCACCCTCGGAATAGCTTATTAAAGGTGAGAGTTGGCTATCAGGTCTTCTATGACTTTCTGTAGCCAGCTCTCACCCTCAGAATATCTTATTAATGTGAGAGCTGGCTACCGGGACTTATAAAAATTTCAATAGCCTGTCCTCACCATCGTTTAAAGGTGAGGGCCGGCGACCGGGACGTCTATGAATTTCAGTAGCCAGCCTTCACCCTCGGAATAGCTTATTAAAGGTGAGGGCCGGCGACCGGGACGTCTATGAATTTCAATAGCCAGCTCTCACCCTCGGAATAGCTTATTAAAGGTGAGGGCCAGTGACTGGGACGTCTATGTGTTGGAATAATACATATTAATCTGTATGTGTACTGCAACAACTACTGTGCTGTTTCATATGTTGTGCATATTGTGAGGTTGTTAACAAAGTTTAGTTAAAAAAAAAAAAAAAAACTCCCACAGACAGGATGCCCCCTCCTTCTCTTCCTGTGTTGTTGTTATATATCTGTTTTTGATTTCCTCATGCTGCAGTAACACCAGACTCCATGCTGTGCCTATGCTGGATATAAATAAACCTACATTCTGTGTTCTAAACTCTGGATGTCACGCGGATTAATCCTCTGCTAACAGGTTATGGGCCCAGATGTACCAGAGTCCCAGAGTCACAGATCCCCAGAACACAAAGAAAAGAAAGAAAGACAGCAAACTGAGAAGAAGCAAAGATGGCCACCTGCAGCAGCTCCATGAAATTTACAGTGCCAAGTCTCACTAACCAGAATTATCAATCCTGGAAATTCAAAGTGAAAATGCTGCTGATAAGAGAAGATACGTGGAAATACACACAGGAGCCTAAACCTGACCCAGTGCCACAGAAGTGGACAGAGATGGATCAGAAAGCACAAAGTACCATATCACTCAGTATAGATGATGACCAGATTGTGCATGTGTGTAAATGTAATACTGCAAAGGAAATGTGGGAGCAGTTGCAAAAGGTACATGAGAGGATAAATTTAAGCAATAAGCTCTATCTCATGAGAAAGCTGTACCAGTCTAAGCTACAGAAAGGCCAGGATATGCAGGATTACACAAGAAGTGTTCTGGAAGTTGTAGAACGCCTGAGAGGCATTGGGGAAGATCTAAAGGACTTTCATGTGGCCGCATTACTGCTTAGTGGCCTTCCAGAGAGCTATGATACGCTTGTAACAGCACTAGATGCGCGTCCAGATGATGAGCTTACACTGGAGTATGTCAGGGGGCAGCTCATAGATGAATATAAGCGAAAGGCAGAAGGTGTAAACAGTAGGACATGCAACACAGAATCTGCTTTACAGACACAAAACCTAACTGATAACAGGAAGCACATAAAAGAAACATGTGAATGTTTTGTTTGCAAGAAATTAGGACATTTGAAAGCTGACTGCAGAGTCTGGAAAGCTAGAATGAATCAGCTGAAAAAGCAAAGCAGTCATCAAAGGGTTAAAAGTGCTGTATCTGGATAAAATGATTCTGTGAATACTGAAACTACATTTACTGTCAGTGCAAATACATCAAAGCATGCATGGTGTATAGACTCTGGAGCAACTAGTCAGATGACTAATAACAGAGACTTCTTTTCTAAGCTTGACCAAAGTAAATCAGAGAAAGTGATTATGGCTAATGGTCAGTACATGACTTCAGAAGGCATAAGAGATGGTTATATTGATTGTCAAATCTCACCAACACAAAGCAGGAAGATCCCAGTAAAGGATGTGCTGTATGTGCCTAGTCTTGAAAGTAATCTACTATCTGTGAAGAAACTCACAAAACAAGGAAATGAAGTTACATTTAAGCATGATAGCTGCATCATCTCAAAGGAAGGTCACACACTAGTAGAGGGAAACATCACAGATGAACTTTATCAGCTGAAATGCAAAGAGTGTGTGTATACAGCGCAACAAGAAGAGCATAAAAACTGTATTCATGTGTGGCATAGGCATCTGGCACACAGAGACCCAGAAGCAATAAGAAAGTTAGTCCAAAAGCAACTAGCTGAGGTTATTACAATTGATCTATGTAACCAGACAATGAAGTGTACTAGCTGCATCAAAGGGAAAATGTCTAGGAAAGCTTTTCCTAAGAGAATTAGTACAACAACAGCACAGCCACTAGATTTAATACACACAGATGTCTGTGGCCCAATGAGCACTCTGACCCCAGGGAAGAAGAGATATTTTCTCCCATTTATTGATGATCATTCAAGATATACAGTTGTCCACCTGCTTCACAGCAAGAAGGAAGTTCCAGAGAAACTTGAAATATACCTAGCTGAAGTATATAATAAATTTGGAAGAATGCCAAAGATTCTACATGCAGATAATGGGACTGAATATACAAGTAGAGACAAAGAGCATTTTAAAGAAAAATGGAATCCTATTTCAGACCACTGTACCGTACAACCCAGAGCAAAATGGTGTCGCGGAAAGAAGGAACCGAACACTATGTGAAAGTGGAAGAAGCATGTTATGTGATGCAAATCTGCCCACAGCATATTGGGGTGAAGCAATCATGACAGCTTGCTATCTTCAGAACAGACTACCAGGTAAAGCTACAGAGAAAACTCCATTTGAGCAATGGCATAGCAGAAAGCCAAAATTACATCACATAAGAATATTCGGAAGTAAAGCATTTGTACATGTTCCCAAAGAAAAGCGAACTAAGTGGGAATCTCACGCTAAGGAAGGTATCCTGGTAGGCTACAGCGAAACCCAGAAAGGTTATAGGATTCTACACCCAGAAATAAACAAGATCACAATAAGTAGAGATGTAGTGATTGATGAGAACTTTGTATCACCCAAGTTTTGTGACATCACGCCAGTAGTCCAGCTGAAGTCACAATTACAAGACAGCAACAAGGAGGATGTAGAGGTCTGGCTGGATTCTTCAACTAATGAAGGAACAACAGAAAAATCAGGTGAATCTGAAATCAGGAGATCGTCAAGATCAAACAAAGGTATACCAGCTAAACGTCTATCCTACATTGTCAAGACACTACCTGAGTCAGAACCGCAGTCATGGGATGAAATGCAAGCACTACCTGTCCATGAAAGAACAAAGTGGATCGATGCCGCTAATGAGGAAATCAAATCGCTTCATCAACTCCAAACTTGGAAACTCACCAAGCTACCACAGGGCAAAAAGGCAATCAAGTGCAAGTGGGTCTTCAAAACCAAATATGACTCTGAAGGTAAAGTCCACAGATTCAAAGCAAGGTTGGTCGCAAAAGGATATTCTCAAAAGTATGGCGAAGATTACGATGCTACATTTGCTCCAGTTGCTAAACAGACCACGTTCAGAGCTTTATTAGCTGTAGCTGCTGTACAAAAGATGTATGTCAGACATTTGGATATAAAAACTGCCTTTTTAAATGGTGACATTGAGGAGGACTTATACATGACTCAACCTGAAGGTTATGTAAAAAGAGGTGAAATGAATCTTGTTTGCAAACTACAAAAATCTCTCTATGGTCTTAAGCAATCAGCAAGAGCATGGAACACCAAGATGAATAAAGTCTTGTTGGAAGAAGGATTTAAAAGAGGCCAAGCAGATCCGTGCTTATACACAAAATATACAGATGGAAAGTGGATGTATATTCTCTTATATGTGGACGACGTGATTGTTGTTCATCAAGACGACGCAGAAATTGGAAAAATGACTGAAATTCTGAATCAGCACTTTGAAACAAAAGACCTTGGAAGTGTGACATATTATCTAGGAATCCAAATCCAGAGAGAGGAAGATGGAAGTTTTCTTCTAAACGAAAGTGCAAAAATTAATTTGATTCTGAATCAGTTTAAAATGTCAGAGGCCAAAGGTATATCAACCCCAATGGAACCATCCTACCTGAAGCTGGAAGGAGAAGATGACCTGTTGCCTAACAATGAGAAATATCGTCAGGCAGTGGGGGCACTTCTATACATATCAACTATGACTCGACCGGATATCACAACAACAGTTGGAATCCTTTGCAGATATGTGGAAAAACCGCGCCAAAGAGACTGGAATGCTGTTAAGAGACTTCTCCGATATTTGAAAGAAACGCAAGATGTAAATTTAAAACTATCTGCAGCAGGAGATCTAGAACTTACCGGCTATGTAGATGCGGATTGGGCTGGTGATTCGCGTGATCGTAAATCCACAAGTGAATACTTGTTTAAAGTTGGAGAAAGTTCAATCTCCTGGTCTAGTAGGAAACAAGTGTCTGTTGCCTTGTCATCTACAGAAGCGGAGTATGTGTCCGCAGCCTATGCAAGCCAGGAGGTTGTTTGGCTAAGACAATTGATGGACGATCTTGGAAAACCGACAACTCAGCCGACGGTGATTTATGAGGACAACCAAGGATGCATTAAACTTGCATGCAGTGAAAAGATCAGTGCTAGAACCAAGCACATTGACGTCAGACATCATCATCTACGTGATTTGATAGATCGTGGGATAATTCAGTTTGTCTATTGTGAAACTGATAAGATGGTAGCTGACATTATGACAAAGCCATTGCCACGAGCTAGGTTCCAAGAATTGAGAACCACAATGGGACTAAGAGGATAAGTAGTTGTTGAGTGGGGGTGTTGGAAAAATACATATTAATCTGTATGTGTATTGCAACAACTACTGTGCTGTTTCATATGTTGTGCATATTGTGAGGTTGTTAACAAAGTTTAGTTAAAAAAAAAAAAAAACTCCCACAGACAGGATGCCCCCTCCTTCTCTTCCTGTGTTGTTGTTATATATCTGTTTTTGATTTCCTCATGCTGCAGTAACACCAGACTCCATGCTGTGCCTATGCTGGATATGAATAAACCTACATTCTGTGTTCTAAACTCTGGATGTCACGCGCATTAATCCTCTGCTAACACTATGAATTTCAGTAGCCAGCTCTCACCCTCGGAATACCTTATTAAAGGTGGGAGCCGGCTACTGGGACTTCTATGAATTTCTGTAGCCAGCTCCCACCCTCTGAATCGCTTATTATAGGCGGGAGCTGGCTACTGGGACGTCTATGACATTCCGCAGCCAGCTCTCAACCTCGGAATAGTTTATTTAGGCTAAGTGCCCACTGTGCATATTGGTTTAGGCTGTTTTTTTACAGCCTCAAAAACGCAGCTCTTTCAAAAAAGCATGCATGCTTTTCTGCTATGTGCACACTGTGCTTTTCTGCAGCTTTTCTGCTGCATTTTTGTAAGAGCTGCGTTTTCCAGCCCATTACAACTGGAAAACGCAGCTCAAAAAAAGCACAAGATAATTGACAGGAACTTTTATAAACACATGCGTTTTTGGCACCACTGAAAAACGCACATAGTGTGCACAGCTTTTTGAAAATCACATTGGCTTTCATTACAAAAATATGGGTCATGCGTTTTTGGTGCAGAAAATGCAGCACAAACACGCAGCAGGAAAACAGTGTGCACATTGCCTAAAGGTGAGAGCCGGCTACTGGGATGTCTATGACTTTCAGTAGCCAGCCCTCAAGATCGTTTAAAAGGTGAGAGCTGGCTACTGGGACTTCAATGAATTTCTGTAGCCAGCTCTCAACTTTAGTAAGCTATTCCGAGGGTGAGAGCTAGCTACAGAAATTCATAGAAGTCCTGGTAGCCAGCTCTCACCTTTAATAAGCTACTCCGAGGGTGAGAGCTGGCTACAGAAATTCATAGAAGTCCTGGTAGCCAGCTCTCACCTTTAATAAGCTATTCTGAGGGTGAGAGCTGGCTACAGAAATTCATAGAAGTCCCAGTAGCCGGCTCTCACCTTTAATAAATTATTCCGAGGGTGAGAGCTGGCTACAGAAATTCATAGAAGTCCCGGTAGCCAGCTCTCACCTTTAATAAGCTATTCTGAGGGTGAGAGCTGGCTACAGAAATACATAGAAGTCCCGGTAGCTGGCTCTCACCTTTACTAAGCTATTCTGAGGGTGAGAGCTGGCTACAGAAATTCATAGAAGTCCCAGTAGCCGGCCCTCACCTTTAATATGCTATTCCGAGGGTGAGAGCTGGCTACAGAAATTCATAGAAGTCCCAGTAGCCGGCTCTCACCTTTAATAAACTATTCCGAGGGTGAGAGCTGGCTACAGAAATTCATAGAAGTCCCGGTAGCCAGCTCTCACCTTTACTAAGCTATTCTGAGGGTGAGAGCTGGCTACAGAAATTCATAGAAGTCCCAGTAGCCGGCTCTCACCTTTAATAAGCTATTCCGAGGGTGAGAGCTGCCTACAGAAATTCATAGAAGTCCCAGTAGCCAGCCCTCACCTTTAATAAGCTATTCCGAGGGTGAGAGCTGGCTGCAGAAATTCATAGAAGTCCCGGTAGCCGGCCCCCACCTTTAATAAGCTATTCTGAGGGTGAGAGCTGGCTACAGAAATTCATAGAAGTCCCGGTAGCCGGCCCTCACCTTTAATAAGCTATTCCGAGGGTGAGAGCTGGCTACAGAAATTCATAGAAGTCCCAGTAGCCGGCCCTCACCTTTAATAAGCTATTCCGAGGGTGAGAGCTGGCTACAGAAATTCATAGAAGTCCCAGTAGCCGGCTCTCACCTTTAATAAGCTATTCCGAGGGTGAGAGCTGGCTACAGAAATTCATAGAAGTCCCAGTAGCCGGCCCTCACCTTTAATAAGCTATTCCGAGGGTGGGAGCTGGCTGCAGAAATTCATAGAAGTCCCAGTAGCCGGCCCTCACCTTTAATAAGCTATTCCGAGGGTGAGAGCTGGCTACAGAAATTCATAGAAGTCCTGGTAGCCAGCTCTCACCTTTAATAAGCTATTCTGAGGGTGAGAGCTGGCTACAGAAATTCATAGAAGTCCCAGTAGCCGGCTCTCACCTTTAATAAACTATTCCGAGGGTGAGAGCTGGCTACAGAAATTCATAGAAGTCCCGGTAGCCGGCTCTCACCTTTAATAAGCTATTCTGAGGGTGAGAGCTGGCTACAGAAATTCATAGTAGTCCCGGTAGCCAGCTCTCACCTTTAATAAGCTATTCTGAGGGTGAGAGCTGGCTACAGAAATACATAGAAGTCCCGGTAGCCGGCTCTCACCTTTACTAAGCTATTCTGAGGGTGAGAGCTGGCTACAGAAATTCATAGAAGTCCCAGTAGCCGGCTCTCACCTTTAATAAGCTATTCCGAGGGTGAGAGCTGGCTACAGAAATTCATAGAAGTTCCAGTAGCCGGCCCTCACCTTTAATAAGCTATTCCGAGGGTGAGAGCTGGCTACAGAAATTCATAGAAGTCCCGGTAGCCGGCCCTCACCAATAATAAGCTATTCCGAGGGTGAGAGCTGGCTACAGAAATTCATAGAAGTCCCGGTAGCCGGCTCTCACCAATAATAAGCTATTCCGAGGGTGAGAGCTGGCTACAGAAATTCATAGAAGTCCCAGTAGCCGGCTCTCACCTTTAATAAGCTATTCTGAGGGTGAGAGCTGGCTACAGAAATTCATAGAAGTTCCGGTAGCCGGCTCTCACCTTTAATAAGCTATTCCGAGGGTGAGCACTGGCTACAGAAATTCATAGAAGTCCCAGTAGCCGGCCCTCACCTTTAATTAGCTATTCCGAGGGTGGGAGCTGGCTACAGAAATTCATAGAAGTCCCAGTAGCCGGCTCTCACCTTTAATAAGCTATTCCGAGGGTGAGAGCTGGCTACAGAAATTCATAGAAGTCCCAGTAGCCGGCTCTCACCTTTAATAAGCTATTCCGAGGGTGAGAGCTGGCTACAGAAATTCATAGAAGTCCCAGTAGCCAGATCTCACCTTTAAAAAGCTATTCCGAGGGTGAGAGCTGGCTACAGAAATTCATAGAAGTCCCAGTATCTGGCTTTCACATTTAGGCTATGTGCACATTGTGTTTTTGTGCTGTGTTTTTGTGCTGCGTTTTCTGCACCAAAAACGCATGACCCACATTTTTGTAATGAAAGTCAACGTGATTTTCAAAAAGCTGTGCACACAATGTGCGTTTTTCAGTCGTGCCAAAAACGCATGTGTTTATAAAAGTTCCTGTCAATTATCCTGTGTTTTATTGAGCTGTGTTTTCCAGTTGCAGCCATTGTAATGGGCTGGAAAATGCAGCTCTTACAAAAACGCAGCAGAAAAGCACAGTGTGCACATAGCAGAAAAGCATGCATGCTTTTTTAGAAACAGCTGCATTTTTGAGGCTGGAAAAAAACAGCCTAAACCAATATGCACAGTGGGCACTTAGCCTTAATAAGCTATTCCGAGGTTGAGAGCTGGCTACTAAAAGTCATAGAAGTCCCAGTAGTCAGCTCCCACCTTTAATAAGCTATTCCGAGGGTGAGAGCTGGCTACAGAAATTCATAGAAGTCCCGGTAGCCGGCTCTCTCCTTTCTTAAGCTATTCCGAGTGTGAGAGCTGGCTACAGAAATTCATAGACGTCCCAGTAGCCAGCTCTCACCTTTAATAAGCTATTCCGAGGGTGAGAGCTGGCTACAGAAATTCATAGAAGTCCCAGTAGCCAGCTCTCACCTTTAATAAGCTATTCTGAGGGTGAGAGCTGGCTACAGAAATTCATAGAAGTCCCAGTAACCGGCTCTCACCTTTAATAAGCTACTCCGAGGGTGGGAGCTGGCTACAGAAATTCATAGAAGTCCCAGTAGCCGGCTCTCACCTTTAATAAGCTATTCCGAGGGTGAGAGCTGGCTACAGAAATTCATAGACGTCCCAGTAGCCAGCTCTCACCTTTAATAAGCTATTCCGAGGGTGAGAGCTGGCTACAGAAATTCATAGAAGTCCCAGTAGCCGGCCCTCACCTTTAATAAGCTTTTCCGAGGGTGAGAACTGGCTACAGAAATTCATAGAAGTCCCGGTAGCCAGCTCTCACCTTTAATAAGCTATTCCGAGGGTGAGAGCTGGCTACAGAAATTCATAGAAGTCCCAGTAGCCGGCTCTCACCTTTAATATGCTATTCTGAGGGTGAGCGCTGGCTACAGAAATTCATAGAAGTCCCAGTAGCCGGCTCTCACCTTTAATAAGCTATTCCGAGGGTGAGCGCTGGCTACAGAAATTCATAGAAGTCCCAGTAGCCGGCTCTCACATTTAAACGATGGTGAGGGCTGGCTGCTAATGATGGGCGAGCACTAAAATGCTTGGGTGTTCGATGCTCAGGTCGAGCACATTGGAATACTTGGGTGCTCGACCCGAGCAACGAGCCCAATGTAAGTCTATGGGAAACTCGAGAATTTTTCAGGCGGCTCCCCCCCCGGCAGTCTGCAAAGGGCCTAAAAATTGCCCAAGTCGATGGAAACAGTGTTCAAATGACATGGGAATAGCATGGGGAAGACCCCTGCTGTGACTGCAAGGGTTGCCAAAATTTGGGAAAAACCCCACTAAGAATTTAAATACACACAGAGCAGGGCCACAGTAACAAGGTACAACATGTTCCCATTAGAAAGGAGAGGGTCTGCTATACAGTTATAGGGTATGCAGTGAGCCCAACGGTTGACCAAATTTTGGAACAACCCCACTAAGAAATTAAAGACACATAGAGCAGGGCCACAGTAACAAGGTACGACATGTTCCCATTAGAAAGGAGAGGGTCTGCTATACAGTTATAGGGTATGCAGTGAGTCCAACGGCTGACTAAATTTAGGAAAACTCCCACTAACAATTTAAAAAGACATAGAGCAGGGCCACAGTAACGACAAATTCCCATTATAAAGGAGAGAGTGACCCATAGTGTTGGCCTATGCAGTGAATGCAAGGGCTGCCAAAAATTTGGAGGCACTTCAATGCCCCTTGGAAGAGACATGGAGGAGGGTCTCATAAAAAATTGTTCCCATTAGAAAGGAGCGGGCCTCCTATACTTGTAATGCCCATGCACAAGTGTATGGGCTGACAAACATTTACCCCTTTACTGTATAATTTTTTTTTTTAAGGGCATCATAAACACCCTTTAAAAAAATTATGTGGGTGTTGCATCACGGACCACGGTCACCCTGGTGATATGGTGGTGGAGGATGAGGAGAAGGAGGAGGACCAGAGCAAATAGCCAAAATTAGGAAGCATATACCCATGTGTGGGTGTGAAAAGGTTTATGGGAATACACCTCCCAGGAAAAGACACTGGATTTGAGTTTATGTTATGCTGCTATCATTCGGTGGTGTTGAGAAGTCTGATCCAATCCAGCCCTTGTTCATTTTTATAAGGGTCAGCCTGTCAGCATTTTCAGTTGACAGGCGGATGCGCTAATCAGTTATAATTCCACCAGCGGCACTAAAAACCCACTCTGATAAAAGCTGGAGGCAGGGCATGCTAGGACTTCCAAGGCATAGAGAGCCAGTTCATTCCATGTATCCAGCTTGGATACCCAATAATTATAAGGCACAGAGGAATCACGGAGGACATTGGTGTGGTCGGCAAGGTACTCCCTCAGCATCTTCCAAAACTTTGCACTCCTTGTGAGAGTACCCCACGCCTCAGGGCCTGTGCGATGGGAGGGTCTGAGAAAACTCTCCCAGAACTTTGACAGTGTTCCCCTGCCTCTGCTGGATTGAAGTTGTGTCTCTCTCGCATGTACTCCTTGGTTGTCCAACGAAGTGTGCCCTCTGCCGCCAGCGTTTTCAGATGGAAATTTTTTTAATAGTTCCGCAACAAGGGCGTTCTGGTACAGCCCCATTTTTGTAGACCTGTCCGCCTCAGGAATAAGAGAGATAAAATTCTCCTTCTATCATGGGTCTAGAAGTGTCACCAACCAGTAATGACTGTCACCCAAAATTTTGAGAATGCGAGGGTCATGGGAAAGGCAGCGTAACATAAGCTCAGCCATGCGTGCCAGACTACTAACAGGCAAGACTTCCATGTCCTCACAGAGAGGATGACTGACCATGCTCTCCTCCTCCTCCTACTCCTCTCTGTCCTGTGGCCATCCACGCTGAACAGATGGTTTGACAGCTGTGCAGGTAGTACCGTCTATAGTGCATGAAACTAGCTCCTGTCCTTCCTCCTCCTCCTCTTCCTCATTGTCACCCAATCCACATTGGGATGAGATGAGGCTTGGCTGTGTGTAATCACCCTGTATGGTTCCTTGCTCCATCTCATCGTGCTCTGCCTGCAATGCATCCTCTTTGATTGTAAGCAGAGAGCATTTCAGAAGACAGAGAAGCGGGATGGTGACGCTAAATATGGCGTCATCGCCACTCACCATCTTGGTGGAGTCCTCAAAATTTTGGAGGATGGTTCATATGTCTGACATCCATGTCCACTCCTGAGGTCTTATGTGTGGAGTCTGAACTGAATACCGACAGCCTTGTTGATGCTGGTACTCAACAACTGCCCTCTTCTGCTCACAAATCCTTCCCAACATCTGCAGTGTAGAGTTCCAATGCGTGGGGACATCACACACCAGTCTGAGCCGGAAGCTGCAAATGCTGCTGAAACAAGGCAAGGGCGGTGGAAGCAGTAGCTGACTTTCTAAAATGGGCACACAGGCGGCGTACTTTAACAAGCAGATCCGGCAGCTCTGGGTAGGATTTGAGAAACCGCTGAACCACAAGGTTAAGCACATGGGCCAGGCATGGTACGTGTGTGAGCTTGCCTCAGAGCCGCCACCAGGTTCTGGCCATTGTCACACATCACCATGCCTGGCTGTAGGTTCAGCGGTGTGAGCCACAGGTCTGCCTGCTCTTTCAGAGCTGTCCACAACTTTTGAGCATTGTGCGGTTTGTCACCTAAGCAAATTAGCTTCAGCACAGCCTGTTGCCGCTTGGCCAAGGCAGTACTGCAGTGCTTCCAGCTTGTGACTGATGTGGTCATTTCGGAGATGGAGGCTGAAGAAGAGGAGGAGGCTGAGGAGGATGAGGTGCAGGAGCTGTTGATCGTGGGGGCAACCCTGATTGACCTAGGGTCCGCAATCCTTGGCGTCGGGAGGACGTGTTCCGTCCCAAGGTCTGACTGGTTCCCGGCTTCCACTATATTAACCCAGTGTGCCGTCATCGAGATGTACCGTCACTGCCCACAAGCACTTGTCCACGTGTCCGTGATTAGGTGGACTTTCCCGATAACTGCGTTGTTGAGGGCACTGCTAATGTTTTGGGACACGTGCTTGTGTAATGCGGGGATGGCACACCGGGAGAAATAGTGGCGGCTGGGGCAGAGTACAGAGGAACGGCCTCCGCCATCAGGTTGTGAAATCCTTACGTCTCCCAAAAAGGCAACATTTCGAGCGCAAGCAGTGGTGAAAGGTGAGAATTTAGTAGTGTGGCCTTTGGGGCGTTGGCTGCATATTTGCGCTTGCGTTCCAAGGACTGGGGAATAGACAACTGAACTCTGCGCTGGGACAAGGACATGCACGTGCTTCCTGATTCTGCTACTTGAGAGTGCGCAACAACAGGTGCAGGGCAGGAGGCATCTTCGCATGCACCATGGACAGGGGATTGGCTTGCATGCACAACAGCGGAAGAAGCAATGGTGCCACCTGCAGACACTGTTCCTGGACCCTGGGGTTCGGCCCACAAAATCGGGTGCTTTGCTGCCATGTGCCTGATCATGCTGGTGGTGGCCAGGCTGGCCGTTTTGCCATCCCTGCTGATGCTGGCCTGGCAGGTGGTGCAAATGGCCTTTTTGGGGTTATCGGAAGAGTCTTTAAAAAACAACCAGACTCGGGAAGACCTAACAGTTGTACTGGCAACTTCCTTCTTGTTGGTGTTACGGTGAACGGTTGCCTGCCTTCTGTCTGCGGCCACCACACTGCTTCTTCCTGCCTGTTGGGGTTCTCTGCCTCCCTCCCCCTGTGTGCTGCTCTCCTCGCTCTGCATGTCCTCCTGCCAGGTTGTGTCAGTTACTATATCATCCACCACCTCGTCTTCCACTTCCTCAGCCTGGTCCTCCTCCTGACTTTCTGCCAAATGTGTCGCATCATTGTCCACCTCTTGTGACACTTTCCCACCGTCGCCTTTGTGTGACTGTGGCTTCTAAAATATTTAGGCATCGCTACACGCGATCTCCTCTTGCCCCGCTTCAAGCGGACCAGGCAAGAGACTCGAATCTATAAATGGAAAAGTGAACCGCTCTTCAGAGTGTCCAAGTGTGGGATCAGTTGTCTCCGGGCACTCGGCATGGTGGGAGGAAGGAGGATAAGGGTGAGCGATATGCGGTCCAGACTCATGGCTACTGAGACTTGACCGTGTGGAAGACAGGGTGGTGGTAGTGGTGGTGGCTAAGTGACTGGAAGCATTATCTGCTATCCAACCAACAACCTTCTGACACTGCTCTGGGTTCAATAGTGGTGTGCTGTGGTCCCCTAGGAATTGGGACAGGAAGGTCAGGCGAGAAGATTGCCGACGGCCTTGTCGTCGGCCTCTGCATGCACCATCACCATCACGTCCAGTTCCCCGTCCCTTGCCGTGTGCCTTGCCCATTTTAAATGGAGGACAGTATCTTCCACGCTCACTACAAATGACTGAGTTTGTCGCGAACTTATCTGTGATCCGTGTGACGGAGAAAACAGAGTTTTAAATACCTGGCCTGTAGGTAAGTAGTTTGAACAGCAAACTGGTGGGAATGGCTTCACTGACACACTGAAACAAATTTTTAATGGAGGCCAGAAATGGCAGTATTTTCTGACAACGTATATATGATCCGCCTGACGGAGAAAACAGAGTTTTAAATAGCTGGATTTTTAGCGCTTTAATATGGAAAGGACCTGGCTGTATTGTGCAGTGCCAACAAGCAAATGGCACAGAAAAACTGTGTTCTCTGGATTGCTTTTTAAGCAAATAATGAGGATTAAGATCCAAAAAAAGTATTCCTGGCCCCTGAGACCTGGGCCTTTGTATAGAAATATCTACCAGCAGCAGAAGGGAGAATTGGAATGGAGCCACTTGTGGTATATGCGCTGCAGTCTGCTATATACCCTGCATGCCTGCCTATATACACTGCCTGCCTGATATCTCTGCAGATGGATTAGTCCTCAAAAGGACTGTTTGTTAAGATGGATATGTGTAATGTACGGTTTTTCGCCCTACACTACCTAATACACAAGCAAATCTCTCCCTGACACAGCAGCAGCTCTCCCTACATTGTCTGATCCGGAGTGACTGTGACGAGCATGGTGGCGCCAGGTCTGATATAGACCTGATAACGCTGTGCGGCCAGCCAATCACTGAAATGCCACAACCAACATGGCTACGGCATTACAGTGAGTGGCAGGCAATCCATGCATGTTGATTGGCGATCCAAAAAGCGCCAAACATGCCGGGAGGAGACCCGAGCTCCAGCCGAGCAACCCCGGAAATGCTCGGCGAGCGCTGAGCATGTCGAGCAGAGAGATGCTCGGACGAGCACCGAGCAGTAGTGAACATGCTCACTCATCACTCCTGGCTACTAAAAGTCATAGAAGTCCCGATAGCCAGCTCTCACCTTTAATAAGCTATTCCGAGGGTGGGAGCTGGCTACAGAAATTCATAGAAGTCCTGGTAGCCAGCTCTCACCTTTAATAAGCTATTCCGAGGGTGAGAGCTGGCTACAGAAATTCATAGAAGTGCCAGCAGCCAGCTCTCACCTTTAATAAGCTATTCTGAGGGTGAGAGCTGGCTACAGAAATTCATAGAAGTGCCAGTAGCCAGCTCTCACCTTTAATAAGCTATTCCAAGGGTGAGAGCTGGCTACAGAAATTCATAGAAGTCCCAGTAGCCGGCTCTCACCTTTAATAAGCTATTCCGAGGGTGGGAGCTGGTTACAGAAATTCATAGAAATCCCAGTAGCCAGCTCTCACCTTTAATAAGCTATTCCGAGGGTGAGAGCTGGCTACAGAAATTCATAGAAGTCCCGGTAGCCGGCCCTCACCTTTAATAAGCTATTCCGAGGGTGGGAGCTGGCTACAGAAATTCATAGAACTCCCAGTAGCTGGCTCTCACCTTTAATAAGCTATTCCGAGGGTGAGAGCTGGCTACAGAAATTCATAGAAGTCCCGGTAGCCAGCTCTCACCTTTATTAAGCTATTCCGAGGGTGAGAGCTGCCTACAGAAATTCATAGAAGTCCCGGTAGCCGGCTCTCACCTTTAATAAGCTATTCCGAGGGTGGGAGCTGGCTACAGAAATTCATAGAAGTCCCAGTAGCCGGCTCTCACCTTTAATAAGCTATTCCGAGGGTGAGAGCTGGCTACAGAAATTCATAGAAGTCCCGGTAGCCAGCTCTCACCTTTAATAAGCTATTCTGAGGGTGAGAGTTGGCTACAGAAATTCATAGAAGTCCAGTAGCCGGCTCTCACCTTTAATAAGCTATTCCGAGGGTGAGAGCTGGTTACAGAAATTCATAGAAGTCCCGGTAGCCAGCTCTCACCTTTAATAAGCTATTCTGAGGGTGAGAGCTGGCTACAGAAATTCATAGAAGTCCCAGTAGCCGGCTCTCACCTTTACTAAGCTATTCTGAGGGTGAGACCTGGCTACAGAAATTCATAGACGTCCCAGTAGCCAGCTCCCACCTTTAATAAGCTATTCCGAGGGTGAGAGCTAGCTACAGAAATTCATAGAAATCCCAGAAGCCAGCTACCACCTTTAATAAGCTATTCCGAGGGTGAGAAGTAGCTACAGAAAGTCATAGAAGTCCCGGTAGCCGGCTCTCACCTTTACTAAGCTATTCCGAGGGTGATCGCTGGCTACAGAAATTCATAGAAGTCCAGTAGCCGGCTCTCACCTTTACTAAGCTATTCTGAGGGTGAGAGCTGGCTACAGAAATTCATAGAAGTCCTGGTAGCCAGCTCTCATCTTAAATAAGCTATTCTGAGGGTGAGAGCTGGCTACAGAAATTCATAGAAGTCTTGGTAGCCGGCCCTCACCTTTAATAAGCTATTCCGAGGGTGAGAGCTGGCTACAGAAATTCATAGAAGTCCCGGTAGCCGGCTCTCACCTTTAATAAGCTATTCCGAGGGTGAGAGCTGGCTACAGAAATTCATAGAAGTCCCATTAGCCGGCTCTCACCTTTAATAAGCTATTCCGAGGCTGAGAGCTGGCTACAGAAATTCATAGAAGTCCCGGTAGCCGGCTCTCACCTTTAATAAGCTATTCCGAGGGTGAGAGCTGGCTACAGAAATTCATAGAAGTCCCGGTAGCCGGCTCTCACCTTTAATAAGCTATTCCGAGGGTGAGAGCTGGCTACAGAAATTCATAGAAGTCCCAGTAGCCGGCTCTCACCTTTACTAAGCTATTCTGAGGGTGAGAGCTGGCTACAGAAATTCATAGAAGTCCTGGTAGCCGGCTCTCACCTTTAATAAGCTATTCCGAGGGTTAGAGCTGGCTACAGAAATTCATAGAAGCCCCAGTAGCCGGCTCTCACCATAAATAAGCTATTCTGAGGGTGAGAGCTGGCTACAGAAATTCATAGAAGTCCCGGTAGCCGGCTCTCACCTTTTATAAGCTATTCCGAGGGTGGGAGCTGGCTACAGAAATTCATAGAAGTCCCGGTAGCAGGCTCTCACCTTTAATAAGCTATTCCGAGGGTGAGAGCTGGCTACAGAAATTCATAGAAGTCCCGGTAGCCAGCTCTTACCTTTAATAAGCTATTCTGAGGGTGAGAGCTGGCTACAGAAATTCATAGAAGTCCCAGTAGCCAGCTCTCACCTTTAATAAGCTATTCCGAGGGTGAGAGCTGGCTACAGAAATTCATAGAAGTCCCGGTAGCCGGCTCTCACCTTTAATAAGCTATTCCGAGGGTGAGAGCTGGCTACAGAAATTCATAGTAGTCCCGGTAGCCGGCTCTCACCTTTAATAAGCTATTCCGAGGGTGAGAGCTGACTACAGAAATTAATAGTAGTCCCGGTAGCCGGCTCTCACCTTTAATAAGCTATTCCGAGGGTGAGAGCTGGCTACAGAAATTCATAGAAGCCCCAGTAGCCGGCTCTCACCTTAAATAAGCTATTCTGAGGGTGAGAGCTGGCTACAGAAATTCATAGAAGTCCCGGTAGCCGGCTCTCACCTTTTATAAGCTATTCCGAGGGTGAGAGCTGGCTACAGAAATTCATAGAATCCCCAGTAGCCAGCTCTCACCTTAAATAAGCTATTCCGAGGGTGGGAGCTGGCTTCAGAAATTCATAGAAGTCCCAATAGCCAGCTCTCAACTTTAATAAGCTATTCCGAGGGTGGGAGCTGGCTACAGAAATTCATAGAAGTCCCGGTAGCAGGCTCTCACTTTTAATAAGCTATTCCGAGGGTGAGAGCTGGCTACAGAAATTCATAGAAGTCCCGGTAGCCAGCTCTTACCTTTAATAAGCTATTCTGAGGGTGAGAGCTGGCTACAGAAATTCATAGAAGTCCCGGTAGTCGGCTCTCACCTTAAATAAGCTATTCTGAGGGTGAGAGCTGGCTACAGAAATTCATATTAGTCCCGGTAGCCGGCTCTCACCTTTAATAAGCTATTCCGAGGGTGAGAGCTGGCTACAGAAATTCATAGAAGTCCCGGTAGCCGGCTCTCACCTTTAATAAGCTATTCCGAGGGTGAGCGCTGGCTACAGAAATTCATAGAAGTCCCAGTAGCCAGCTCTCACCTTTAATAAGCTATTCCGAGGGTGAGAGCTGGCTACAGAAATTCATAGAAGTCCCGGTAGCCGGCTCTCACCTTTAATAAGCTATTCCGAGGGTGAGAGTTGGCTACAGAAATTCATAGTAGTCCCGGTAGCCGGCTCTCACCTTTAATAAGCTATTCCGAGGGTGAGAGCTGGCTTCAGAAATTCATAGTAGTCCCGGTAGCCGGTTCTCACCTTTAATAAGCTATTCCGAGGGTGAGAGCTGGCTACAGAAATTCATAGAAGTCCCGGTAGCAGGTGACTCGCCCCCTGGGCCGTGGGGCACTCGGATCCGGGCAATAGGGAGCGATGGGAGTAGCAGTGGCAACCCGGTTCCGTGGCTCAGGGTGGTCAGGCCAGTGGTAGTCCGTTATATTGATTATGTCCGACTACGCCACCCATGGGTTGCGGTTATTAGGAACCGCCGCTGCATGCAGACCGCTGGGGCTGATGAGGTGTGCAGCTATGGTGGTGTGACTCCCCACGGGAAGAGTGCGGCCCCAGGGCAGTATAGTGGATGGTGGGAGTGATGGTAGTGAGAGTCCCAGTGATGATAGTGCTGGAGGAGCAAGGAGCACACAGACAACAGGTTGCAGTCCAGGGTCTTTACTTGAACAGGTGAACTGACCCACAAACAGTCCCAGCTAGGAGGGGACCTGGATGTCTGAGAGCAACGGGGAAATTGGCCCTGGTCAGGGTGAGGGTGTAGGCCTACTGTGCTTTCTGCGCTCCTTCTGACTATCTCCTCCTGATAGGATAACAGCCCACGTTTCCGAGCTTCCGTGTATTCTCGCCTGTATGGCCTGCGACGTGGGTTCCTTTCTGCTCCCAGCCTTGTACGGCTTTACTGGTCCCTTCGGTTGTGGCAGGGCCTCCAGGCTTCTTAGGCCAAGGAATTTACAGTCCCTTGCGAACTGGTTCTCTGCTGGGGGATGTGGAATCCTTCCAGCCTCAGACACCAAAGTCTGGTAAAGTTAAGTCTTTTCTCTGCCAAGACAGGCTCACTGCGCCTCTTGTCTCTGGCTTGTGGCTCTCTTCCTGCCACACTTCCTCTTAGGTTACAATGCAACTTTCTGTCCTTGCTCCACTCTGGGACACGTCTCAAAGCTGAGACAGGCAATCCAGTTCTCCCTCACCCTGTCCCCAGTACCAGCTTTTATAGGGGCAGCCTGCTCCCCCTACTGGCCTGAGACAGGAGGCATTGCATGCTAATGTTCCCCTGACCAGAGAACCTCCCCCTTGCTCTCAGACACAGCTTTATTACACTTGTGGCATCCAGGTAGGGTGACACATTCCCCCCTAGTGAAATTTAGTACTCTGGGACTAAACAATAAACAAGGATAATATACATGACAATAAAACATTAATAGACAGACGGCTCACAAATTGAGTTCTTAAGGTCACAGTGTGGTCTGTGACCAGGTGTCCATATCACCAAAACAACGGGAGCCTTAACCAGGTGGGGGTCTGTCCTACCCCAAGTCCTTCACAGTCTTAGTTCATTCCTGGGTTAGGCTCCGAACGCAGTCCATACAAGGTCCCGGTTATAAAAAGTCCATAACCCTTGAATCCTTACGGTAACTGCAAGAAACTGAAACACACTATCAATAAACATGCAGGTAACTTTGGCAAACAATTCAACGTTTGGCAACAGGGTTATTTACAATTTTTAGTACACTCTATATTCTCCAGCGAGCGGGTATCTGTCCCTTTGTGCTCCTGGTTGACCTCCTTAGCCCACTGTATGGTGGTGGACCAACTTGGCTTTCCCCACTAGCGTTAGGGGTACAGCAACCAGCTGGGTGTACAGGTAGGGCAGGCAGCTGTCTGCGGGTTCTTTGGCTTACCGCAGGCATGGCAGGCTCACTGTCAGCAAAGGGTTGACTCTCCTGGGCTGCTGGAACAGGCTCTTCTGCCTCTGGAACCGCTTGCTCCTCTTCACCTTCCGGCTCTGGTGTTGGTTGTTGCTGGGCCGGTTGCAGGAAATGCAGGACGGGTACCACTATGGCATAATTTATGCGAGTCCAGGACTGAGGGAACTCTCCGAGAACGGTGCTGATCATTTCTTCCTTGTCCTCTGCGGGTTCAAGGTCACTCTGATCCTCTTCTGCACTACGGAGTTGCTCGGGGCAGCTTTTGAGGTGGTCTCTGGAGACGACACTAGTGGTTTCTCCTCCGTCCTTGGTGATTGCGCACACCTTTGGGCTGTCGTGGTCAGACTGCAGTACGGTGTAGGGTTCCCTTTCCCACTGGTCGTCCAACTTATGTAGCCTTCTTTTTCGCTTTAGGACTTGCTCACCAGGTTCTAGGGGACTAGCAGGGGCGTGTTGGTTGAAGAGTCTTTCTTGCTTCTCTCTCACCTGGGCCAGGCTCTTCTCCACACTCTCCTGTACCTTCTTGTACTGCAGTTGCCTTTCCGTATCCCAGTCCGCATCCGGGGAGGTGTCCTCAGGTATTAGGACTCCCATCTCCAGGTCTACGGGCAGCTTACCCGGTCTGACTCGCATCAGGTAAGCCGGGGTGCAGTTTGTAGCGTTCACCGGGATATTGTTGTACATGTCTACCAGGTCCGGCAGTTTTTCTGGCCACAGGCTGCGTTCCTCCAGGGGCAACATCTTCAGGAGATCAATGACTATATTGTTCATCTTCTCACACATCCCATTGGTTTGGGGGTGGTAAGGCGTTGTACGAATCTTCTTACAGCCATAGAGGTTGCAGAACTCCTGGAAGATTTCAGCCTCGAACGCTGGACCCTGGTCTGTCAGGACCTGTTCCGGATACCCGTGTGGACGGCAGAAGTATTGCTGGAAGGCTCTGGCCGCTGTTTGGGCTGTCAAGTCCTTTACCGGGACCACCACTAGAAAACGGGAATAGTGGTCCACGATTGTCAGGGCATAGATGTATCCTGACCGGCTGGGAGCCAATTTGACATGGTCCAGAGCTACCAGCTCAAGAGGCTGCGTGGTGACGATGGGCCTCAAGGGTGTCTTCTGGCTGGTGCGGTCCTTCCTCCTCAGGTGACAAGGGCCACAGTCTCTGCACCATTTTTCCACAGCTCCTCTCATGCCGACCCAAAAGAACCTTCCTCTTAGTAGGAACTCCAGTTTCTTCCAACCGAAGTGTCCCGCTCTGTCATGGTAAGCTCCCAGGACCATGGCTGTATCTCGCCTTGGGACCACGACTTGCTAGGTCAGCTCGTGCGTCCGGTGGTTAACAATCCTTCTGCACAACTTGCCTTCGTAGAGGAACAGATTGCTCTTCTCCTTCCATAGCTGCTTGGCTTCCTCTGGGGCATCTGGATCTAGGCGGGCGTCTTCCCGGGTCAGCAGATCTTTCACCAGGCGGACTGCAGGGTCACTATCTTGGGTCTCGGCCCAGCTGTGGTGAGGTAGGGGATTCATCATCACCGTTGTTAGATCCTCCTCCTTCACGCGGTGAGAGTGTTGAGCGGCTCCATACCGGTGAAACGCAGGGAGTTCTACCTCCTCCAGCTCTTCTGGGTCTTCGTCACCTTCAGGTAAGTGAGGCATTCTTGATAGGGCGTCCGCGTTGGCGTTGGTTTTGCCTGCCCGGTACTTGATCACGAAGTCATAGTTGGAGAGACGGGCCATCCACCGCTGTTCCAGGGCACCCAGTCTTGCATTGTCCAGGTGTGTCAACGGGTTGTTGTCCGTGTACACGGTGAACTTTGCGGAGGCCAGGTAATGCTTGAAGCGTTCCGTCACGGCCCACACCACCGCCAAGAATTCTAGCTTGAAGGAGCTGTAATTCTCCGGGTTCCTCTCGGTGGGCCTCAGCTTCCGGCTGGCGTATGCGATCACCCGTTCTCTGCCCTGTTGGTTTTGGGACAGTACGGCTCCCAGTCCCACATTACTGGCATCTGTGTGGAGAATGAAAGGCTGGCCGTAATCAGGGTAGGCCAGGATCTCATCCCCCGTGAGGGCCATCTTTAGCTGACGGAAGGACTCCTCTTCCGGTTCATCCCACTTGAAGGGTGGCTTTTGACTTCGGGACTTAGACTGTCCGATCAGGAGGTCCTGCATAGGAGCTGCCATCTTAGTGAACCCGGGGATGAAACTTCGGTAGTAGCCTACCAACCCGAGAAACTGTCTCACCTCTTTGATGTTCGAGGGGCTTGGCCAGCTCTTGATTGCCGTGACCTTGTCAGGGTCGGGGGGCACTCCTTCCGCGATTACCACGTGCCCTAGGTACTGGACCTTTGGTTTCAGCAGGTGACACTTCGATGGTTTCACCTTCAGGCCGTAGCCTGCCAGGGCTTCAAACACCTCGGCCAGGTGCTTTAGATGGTCCTCGTAGGTCTTCGAATAGACGATCACGTCGTCCAGGTAAAGGAGGACCGTCTCGAAGTTTCGGTGCCCTAGACAGCATTCCATCAGCCGCTGGAAGGTCCCTGGTGCGTTGCAGAGCCCGAAAGGCATACAGTTGAACTCACTCAGTCCCATCGGGGTGGTGAAGGCGGTCTTCTCCTTGTCAGCCTCTGCCACAGGAACCTGCCAGTACCTGCTAGTAAGGTCCAAAGTAGAAAAGAAGTTAGCAGATTTTAGTGCGGCTAAAGACTCTTCTATTCTAGGCAGCGGATATGCGTCTTTGTGGGTGATACGGTTGATTTGTCTATAGTCCACGCACATCCTCATGGTGCCGTCTTTCTTTTTCACCAGAAACAAGGGGGCTGCCCAGGGGCTACAGCTATCTCTAATGACCCCAGCTTCTTTCATTCCCCGCAGCATACCCTTGGCGTTCTGATAATGTGCAGGGGGTACAGGTCTGTGCCTCTCTTTTATTGGTGGGTGGCTCCCTGTGGGGATGTGGTGTTCTATCCCTTTTACTCTGCCAAAGTCTAGCGGGTGCTTACTAAAGACTCTCTCGTACTCCTGTACCACCCGGTAGACTCCTTGTTTTTGGTGCAGGGGAGTGGAGTCAGCACCCACGTGGAGTTTCTGGCACCAGTCCTCCTTTTGTTTCTGGGAGCCATTACCCTCCGCCTGTGGAGATGGAGGCAAGGGTTCCACGGCCCTGATAGCTTGGTGTTCGACGACAAACAATTTGGCGAGTGTAGCATACCTGGGTAAGTGTACTTCCCTCTCCCCAATGTTGAGGATGCGGACGGGCACCCTCCCATGACGGACATCAACCACCCCCCGGGCTGTCAAAATGGTGGGCCTGCTGTCTGAGTACACGGGTTCTACCATGGCTTGGTAGTCTCTACCTCTCAACCCGATTGCAGTCCGACACCAGATCATCATTTCACTTTTGGGAGGCATGGAAATGGGGAATGGATCACTGAGTCTTACGCTACCGATCTCACCACCAGACAGTTCTACCTGCTGCCGTCTCATCAGGGCTTTTATCTCCTTGTTGAGGACTCTCTGTTGGCTGGAACTAGCATTCACCGCCACCTGTTGTAGAATTACAATTACTTCTGAAAGACAATTTTCAATTATGTTAGTACCCACAGTTATTTTAGGGTGACTTTCATGACGGTCAATGTCCACAATAATCACTCCCTGTGCCGGCAGTTCAACTTTACCAATTTTAATGGTCATCTCCTTGAACCCCATCTGCGGCACGGGTAAGCCATTACTGGCGATGATGCTCAAGTTACTGTCTGGATACCGTGTGATATCAGCATCAGTCCAATACTGCTTAAAAAGTACATAAGGGATTGTGGTTACTTGCGACCCAGTATCCAGCAAGGCGCTCATGGGGATACCGTCCAGCACCACGGGTAAAACCGGGCGCCCCCCAACGTACTTATCACGCCAATTATAAGGGCCTGGTGATCTTATGCCTGGGGGTCGGCCCTCTGCCCCAGGTTGGACCCATTTAAATTACAGTACCTGGAAATGTGTCCGGGTTGGTTGCAACGACGGCAAATGGGCTGTCCATCCTCTGCGTAGCGGTCTGTGGGCCTCCCTCGGAACGACGGGATCCTCCTCTGTCGACGCCACGGGACATCCTCCGGACTTGAAGCCAGCTCGATGGGTCTTGACGGGTCCACTTGCAACGCCTGGACGGTCCTGGTCAACGCCGCGACGCTCCTGGTCAGCTCCTGGACTTGGTGGTGCAGGCCTTTCGACGGGGCTTGGTTCAGGGCCTGTGCATCAGCCTCCACGGAGTCCATAGAGGAGGGCGCCGCCTCCTGGTGGTAAGTGATAGCAGGGCGCCGGGGGTTTATAGCGCCACTGGTTGCAGATTCACGGAGCACCCTTATGGCCCTGTCCTTAAATTGGGCAAAGGTCAGGTCGGGGTTCTGGAAGAACATGAGGCGCAGCTGGGCCCTGTGGGCGCTGGACAGCAGACCCTCTATGAATTGTTCTGTTAGCAGCTTATTGGTTTCCTGCACACTGCCAGGGTCAGTTTGTTGAATAGCCCTCAAGGCTTCCTGTAAATTTAAGGCATAGTCTCTGATGCTGTCCTGTGCCCGCTGCTTACATCCATAGAACCTCATTTTAATCTCAGCGGAGGTACGTGTATCAAAGGTACCCCGCAGCCGGGCCAGAATACCCTTCACAGTCCCTTTCTCCTCAATGGGCCATGATTTTACCTCCCTTTGGGCTGCGCCTGTTAACTGCCCTGTCAATATGCTGACCTTCTGTTCCTCTGTCAGGGGGTAAACTTGGAACAAACTATACAGTCTTTCCTTGAAGTCAGTTAGGGCATGGGGCTCCCCTGAGTACTTGGGCAGCCAGGCCGCTCCCGGGATGTAGGGTAAGGAAAAGGGCATAACCGCTGCTGCAGCTGCGTTGGTGGTAGTGGGTGCCTCTGTGTCCGACATCTTCCTCCCCCCCTAGTGAAGTGTGGCCTACCTTCCGACGATCCTCTTCTGTAGGCCGCGGCTCCGCTGCTGCTCTGGACGAGGACCTGGCGTCGCACTCCGATGACGTCAGCGTCGCTCTCTCTCCCTTCCAGGACCTTGCGCAGCGTCGGTGCGTGGGGCGGAGCTTCGGATCTCGCGCGGTTTTGACGTCCACGCCCCTCTTCTTCCCGCGCGGCGTCCTGAAGATGGCGTCCGACGGCGGGAAACAGCTGCAGATGGCGGGAAGACGGCAGAAGACGGCGGGAAACAGTCCAAGATGGCGCCTGATGGCGGGAATCGGCTCCACAGGTAAGTTACAAAAGTCTTTTTCAGGCACGCAGTACCCGGTGGTTGCAGGCACGAAATCCTGCCGACTACGCCAAAGCTGACTCGCCCCCTGGGCCGTGGGGCACTCGGATCCGGGCAATAGGGAGTGATGGGAGTAGCAGTGGCAACCCGGTTCCGTGGCTCAGGGTGGTCAGGCCAGTGGTAGTCCGTTATATTGATTATGTCCGACTACGCCACCCGTGGGTTGCGGTTATTAGGAACCGCCGCTGCATGCAGACCGCTGGGGCTGATGAGGTGTGCAGCTATGGTGGTGTGACTCCCCACGGGAAGAGTGCGGCCCCAGGGCAGTATAGTGGATGGTGGGAGTGATGGTAGTGAGAGTCCCAGTGATGATAGTGCTGGAGGAGCAAGGAGCACACAGACAACAGGTTGCAGTCCAGGGTCTTTACTTGAACAGGTAAACTGACCCACAAACAGTCCCAGCTAGGAGGGGACCTGGATGTCTGAGAGCAACGGGGAAATTGGCCCTGGTCAGGGTGAGGGTGTAGGCCTACCGTGCTTTCTGCGCTCCTTCTGACTATCTCCTCCTGATAGGATAACAGCCCACGTTTCCGAGCTTCCGTGTATTCTCGCCTGTATGGCCTGCGACGTGGGTTCCTTTCTGCTCCCACCCTTGTACGGCTTTGCTGGTCCCTTCGGTTGTGGCAGGGCCTCCAGGCTTCTTAGGCCAAGGAATGTACAGTCCCTTGCGAACTGGTTCTCTGCTGGGGGATGTGGAATCCTTCCAGCCTCAGACACCAAAGTCTGGTAAAGTTAAGTCTTTTCTCTGCCAAGACAGGCTCACTGCGCATCTTGTCTCTGGCTTGTGGCTCTCTTCCTGCCACACTTCCTCTTAGGTTACAATGCAACTTTCTGTCCCTGCTCCACTCTGGGACACGTCTCAAAGCTGAGACAGGCAATCCAGTTCTCCCTCACCCTGTCCCCAGTACCAGCTTTTATAGGGGCAGCCTGCTCCCCCTACTGGCCTGAGACAGGAGGCATTGCATGCTAATGTTCCCCTGACCAGAGAACCTCCCCCTTGCTCTCAGACACAGCTTTATTACACTTGTGGCATCCAGGTAGGGTGACACACAGGCTCTCACCTTTAATAAGCTATTCCGAGGGTGAGAGCTGGCTACAGAAGTTCATAGAAGTCCCGGTAGCAGGCTCTCACCTTTAATAATCTATTCCGAGGGTGAGAGCTGGCAACAGAAATTCATAGAAGTCCCAGTAGCCGGCCCTCACCTTTAATAAGCTATTCCGAGGGTGAGAGCTGGCTACAGAAATTCATAGAAGTCCCAGTAGCCGGCCCTCACCTTTAATAAGCTATTCCGAGGGTGAGAGCTGGCTACAGAAATTCATAGAAGTCCCAGTAGCAGGCTCTCACCTTTACTAAGCTATTCCGAGGGTGAGTGCAGGCTACAGAAATTCATAGAAGTCCCGGTAGCCAGCTCTCACCTTTAATAAGCTATTCCGAGGGTGAGAGCTGGCTACAGAAATTCATAGATGTCCCAGTAGCCGGCTCTAACCTTTAATAAGCTATTCCGAGGGTGAGCGCTGGCTACAGAAATTCATAGAAGTCCCAGTAGCCGTCTCCCACCTTTAATAAGCTATTCCGAGGGTGAGAGCTGGCTACAGAAATTCATAGATGTCCCAGTAGCCAGCTCTCACCTTTAATAAGCTATTCCGAGGGTGAGCGCTGGCTACAGAAATTCATACAACTCCCAGTAGCCGGCTCTCACCTTTAATAAGCTATTCCGACGGTGAGAGCTGGCTACAGAAATTCATAGAAGTCCCAGTAGCCAGCTCCCACCTTTAATAAGCTATTCCGAGAGTGAGAGCTGGCTACAGAAATTCATAGAAGTCCCAGTAGCCGGCTCTCACCTTTAATAAGCTATTCCGAGGGTGAGAGCTGGCTACAGAAATTCATAGATGTCCCAGTAGCCAGCTCCGACCTTTAATAAGCTATTCCGAGGGTGAGAGCTGGCTACAGAAATTCATAGAAGTCCCGGTAGCAGGCTCTCACCTTTAATAAGCTATTCCGAGGGTGAGAGCTGGCTACAGAAATTCATAGTAGTCCCGGTAGCCGGCTCTCACCTTTAGTAAGCTACTCCGAGGGTGAGAGCTGGCTACAGAAATTCATAGAAGTCCCAGTAGCCGGCTCTCACCTTTACTAAGCTATTCCGAGGGTGAGAGCTGGCTACAGAAATTCATAGAAGTCCCGGTAGCCAGCTCTCACCTTTAATAAGCTATTCCGAGGGTGAGAGCTGGCTACAGAAATTCATAGACGTCCCAGTAGCCAGCTCCCACCTTTAATAAGCTATTCCGAGGGTGAGAGCTGGCTACAGAAATTCATAGAAGTCCCAGTAGCCGGCTCTCACCTTTAATAAGCTATTCCGAGGGTGAGAGCTGGCTACAGAAATTCATAGAAGTCCCGGTAGCCGGCTCCCACCTTTAATAAGCTATTCCGAGGGTGAGAGCTGGCTACAGAAATTTATAGTAGTCCCGGTAGCCGGCTCTCACCTTTAATAAGCTATTCCGAGGGTGAGAGCTGGCTACAGAAATTCATAGTAGTCCCGGTAGCCGGATCACCTTTAATAAGCTATTCCGAGGGTGAGAGCTGGCTACAGAAATTCATAGAAGTCCCAGTAGCCGGCCCTCACCTTTAATAAGCTATTCCGAGGGTGAGAGCTGGCTACAGAAATTCATAGAAGTCCCAGTAGCCGGCTCTCACCTTTAATAAGCTATTCCGAGGGTGAGAGCTGGCTACAGAAATTCATAGAAGTCCCGGAAGCCGGCTCTCACCTTTAATAAGCTATTCCGAGGGTGAGAGCTGGCTACAGAAATTCATAGTAGTCCCGGTAGCCGGCTCTCACCTTTAATAAGCTATTGCAAGGGTGAGAGCTGGCTACAGAAATTCATAGAAGTCCCAGTAGCCGGCCCTCACCTTTAATAAGCTATTCCGAGGGTGAGAGTTGGCTACCGAAATTCATTGAAGTCCCAGTAGCCGGCTCTCACCTTTACTAAGCTATTCCGATCGTGAGAGCTGGCTACAGAAATTCATAGAAGTCCCGGTAGCCAGATCTCACCTTTAATAAGCTATTCCGAGGGTGAGAGCTGGCTACAGAAGTTCATAGAAGTCCCGGTAGCAGGCTCTCACCTTTAATAAGCTATTCCGAGGGTGAGAGCTGGCAACAGAAATTCATAGAAGTCCCAGTAGCCGGTCCTCACCTTTAATAAGCTATTCCGAGGGTGAGAGCTGGCTACAGAAATTCATAGAAGTCCCAGTAGCCGGCCCTCACCTTTAGTAAGCTATTCCGAGGGTGAGAGATGGCTACAGAAATTCATAGAAGTCCCAGTAGCAGGCTCTCACCTTTACTAAGCTATTCCGAGGGTGAGAGATGGCTACAGAAATTCATAGTAGTCCCGGTAGCCGGCTCTCACCTTTAATAAGCTATTCCGAGGGTGAGAGCTGGCTACAGAAATTCATAGAAGTCCCAGTAGCCAGCTCCGACCTTTAATAAGCTATTCCGAGGGTGAGAGCTGGCTACAGAAATTCATAGAAGTCCCGGTAGCAGGCTCTCACCTTTAATAAGCTATTCCGAGGGTGAGAGCTGGCTACAGAAATTCATAGTAGTCCCGGTAGCCGGCTCTCACCTTTAATAAGCTACTCCGAGGGTGAGAGCTGGCTACAGAAATTCATAGAAGTCCCAGTAGCCGGCTCTCACCTTTACTAAGCTATTCCGAGGGTGAGAGCTGGCTACAGAAATTCATAGAAGTCCCAGTAGCCGGCCCTCACCTTTAGTAAGCTATTCCGAGGGTGAGAGATGGCTACAGAAATTCATAGTAGTCCCGGTAGCCGTCTCTCACCTTTAATAAGCTACTCCGAGGGTGAGAGCTGGCTACAGAAATTCATAGAAGTCCCAGTAGCCGGCTCTCACCTTTACTAAGCTATTCCGAGGGTGAGAGCTGGCTACAGAAATTCATAGAAGTCCCGGTAGCCAGCTCTCACCTTTAATAAGCTATTCCGAGGGTGAGAGCTGGCTACAGAAATTCATAGATGTCCCAGTAGCCAGCTCCCACCTTTAATAAGCTATTCCGAGGGTGAGAGCTGGCTACAGAAATTCATAGAAGTCCCAGTAGCTGGCTCTCACCTTTAATAAGCTATTCCGAGGGTGAGAGCTGGCTACAGAAATTCATAGAAGTCCCGGTAGCCGGCTCCCACCTTTAATAAGCTATTCCGAGGGTGAGAGCTGGCTACAGAAATTCATAGTAGTCCCGGTAGCCGGCTCTCACCTTTAATAAGCTATTCCGAGGGTGAGAGCTGGCTACAGAAATTCATAGTAGTCCCGGTAGCCGGATCACCTTTAATAAGCTATTCCGAGGGTGAGAGCTGGCTACAGAAATTCATAGAAGTCCCAGTAGCCGGCCCTCACCTTTAATAAGCTATTCCGAGGGTGAGAGCTGGCTACAGAAATTCATAGAAGTCCCAGTAGCCGGCTCTCACCTTTAATAAGCTATTCCGAGGGTGAGAGCTGGCTACAGAAATTCATAGAAGTCCCGGAAGCCGGCTCCCACCTTTAATAAGCTATTCCGAGGGTGAGAGCTGGCTACAGAAATTCATAGTAGTCCCGGTAGCCGGCTCTCACCTTTAATAAGCTATTCCGAGGGTGAGAGCTGGCTACAGAAATTCATAGAAGTCCCAGTAGCCGGCCCTCACCTTTAATAAGCTATTCCGAGGGTGAGAGTTGGCTACAGAAATTCATAGAAGTCCCAGTAGCCGGCTCTCACCTTTACTAAGCTATTCCGATCGTGAGAGCTGGCTACAGAAATTCATAGAAGTCCCGGTAGCCAGATCTCACCTTTAATAAGCTATTCCGAGGGTGAGAGCTGGCTACAGAAGTTCATAGAAGTCCCGGTAGCAGGCTCTCACCTTTAATAAGCTATTCCGAGGGTGAGAGCTGGCTACAGAAATTCATAGAAGTCCCGGTAGCAGGCTCTCACCTTTAATAAGCTATTCCGAGGGTGAGAGCTGGCTACAGAAATTCATAGTAGTCCCGGTAGCCGGCTCTCACCTTTAATAAGCTACTCCGAGGGTGAGAGCTGGCTACAGAAATTCATAGAAGTCCCAGTAGCCGGCTCTCACCTTTACTAAGCTATTCCGAGGGTGAGAGCTGGCTACAGAAATTCATAGAAGTCCCAGTAGCCGGCCCTCACCTTTAGTAAGCTATTCCGAGGGTGAGAGATGGCTACAGAAATTCATAGTAGTCCCGGTAGCCGTCTCTCACCTTTAATAAGCTACTCCGAGGGTGAGAGCTGGCTACAGAAATTCATAGAAGTCCCAGTAGCCGGCTCTCACCTTTACTAAGCTATTCCGAGGGTGAGAGCTGGCTACAGAAATTCATAGAAGTCCCGGTAGCCAGCTCTCACCTTTAATAAGCTATTCCGAGGGTGAGAGCTGGCTACAGAAATTCATAGATGTCCCAGTAGCCAGCTCCCACCTTTAATAAGCTATTCCGAGGGTGAGAGCTGGCTACAGAAATTCATAGAAGTCCCAGTAGCTGGCTCTCACCTTTAATAAGCTATTCCGAGGGTGAGAGCTGGCTACAGAAATTCATAGAAGTCCCGGTAGCCGGCTCCCACCTTTAATAAGCTATTCCGAGGGTGAGAGCTGGCTACAGAAATTCATAGTAGTCCCGGTAGCCGGCTCTCACCTTTAATAAGCTATTCCGAGGGTGAGAGCTGGCTACAGAAATTCATAGTAGTCCCGGTAGCCGGATCACCTTTAATAAGCTATTCCGAGGGTGAGAGCTGGCTACAGAAATTCATAGAAGTCCCAGTAGCCGGCCCTCACCTTTAATAAGCTATTCCGAGGGTGAGAGCTGGCTACAGAAATTCATAGAAGTCCCAGTAGCCGGCTCTCACCTTTAATAAGCTATTCCGAGGGTGAGAGCTGGCTACAGAAATTCATAGAAGTCCCGGAAGCCGGCTCCCACCTTTAATAAGCTATTCCGAGGGTGAGAGCTGGCTACAGAAATTCATAGTAGTCCCGGTAGCCGGCTCTCACTTTTAATAAGCTATTCCGAGGGTGAGAGCTGGCTACAGAAATTCATAGAAGTCCCAGTAGCCGGCCCTCACCTTTAATAAGCTATTCCGAGGGTGAGAGTTGGCTACAGAAATTCATAGAAGTCCCAGTAGCCGGCTCTCACCTTTACTAAGCTATTCCGATCGTGAGAGCTGGCTACAGAAATTCATAGAAGTCCCGGTAGCCAGATCTCACCTTTAATAAGCTATTCCGAGGGTGAGAGCTGGCTACAGAAGTTCATAGAAGTCCCGGTAGCAGGCTCTCACCTTTAATAAGCTATTCCGAGGGTGAGAGCTGGCAACAGAAATTCATAGAAGTCCCAGTAGCCGGCCCTCACCTTTAATAAGCTATTCCGAGGGTGAGAGCTGGCTACAGAAATTCATAGAAGTCCCAGTAGCCGGCCCTCACCTTTAATAAGCTATTCCGAGGGTGAGAGATGGCTCCAGAAATTCATAGAAGTCCCAGTAGCATGCTCTCACCTTTACTAAGCTATTCCGAGGGTGAGCGCTGGCTACAGAAATTCATAGATGTCCCAGTAGCCGGCTCTCACCTTTAATAAGCTATTCCGAGGGTGAGCGCTGGCTACAGAAATTCATAGAAGTCCCAGTAGCCGTCTCCCACCTTTAATAAGCTATTCCGAGGGTGAGAGCTGGCTACAGAAATTCATAGATGTCCCAGTAGCCAGCTCTCACCTTTAATAAGCTATTCCGAGGGTGAGCGCTGGCTACAGAAATTCATAGATGTCCCAGTAGCCGGCTCTCACCTTTAATAAGCTATTCCGAGGGTGAGAGCTGGCTACAGAAATTCATAGATGTCCCAGTAGCCAGCTCCGACCTTTAATAAGCTATTCCGAGGGTGAGAGCTGGCTACAGAAATTCATAGCAGTCCCGGTAGCAGGCTCTCACCTTTAATAAGCTATTCCGAGGGTGAGAGCTGGCTACAGAAATTCATAGTAGTCCCGGTAGCCGGCTCTCACCTTTAATAAGCTACTCCGAGGGTGAGAGCTGGCTACAGAAATTCATAGAAGTCCCAGTAGCCGGCTCTCACCTTTACTAAGCTATTCCGAGGGTGAGAGCTGGCTACAGAAATTCATAGAAGTCCCAGTAGCCGGCCCTCACCTTTAGTAAGCTATTCCGAGGGTGAGAGATGGCTACAGAAATTCATAGTAGTCCCGGTAGCCGGCTCTCACCTTTAATAAGCTACTCCGAGGGTGAGAGCTGGCTACAGAAATTCATAGAAGTCCCAGTAGCCGGCTCTCACCTTTACTAAGCTATTCCGAGGGTGAGAGCTGGCTACAGAAATTCATAGAAGTCCCGGTAGCCAGCTCTCACCTTTAATAAGCTATTCCGAGGGTGAGAGCTGGCTACAGAAATTCCTAGACGTCCCAGTAGCCAGCTCCCACCTTTAATAAGCTATTCCGAGGGTGAGAGCTGGCTACAGAAATTCATAGAAGTCCCAGTAGCTGGCTCTCACCTTTAATAAGCTATTCCGAGGGTGAGAGCTGGCTACAGAAATTCATAGAAGTCCCGGTAGCCGGCTCCCACCTTTAATAAGCTATTCCGAGGGTGAGAGCTGGCTACAGAAATTCATAGTAGTCCCGGTAGCCGGCTCTCACCTTTAATAAGCTATTCCGAGGGTGAGAGCTGGCTACAGAAATTCATAGTAGTCCCGGTAGCCGGATCACCTTTAATAAGCTATTCCGAGGGTGAGAGCTGGATACAGAAATTCATAGAAGTCCCAGTAGCCGGCCCTCACCTTTAATAAGCTATTCCGAGGGTGAGAGCTGGCTACAGAAATTCATAGAAGTCCCAGTAGCCGGCTCTCACCTTTAATAAGCTATTCCGAGGGTGAGAGCTGGCTACAGAAATTCATAGAAGTCCCGGAAGCCGGCTCCCACCTTTAATAAGCTATTCCGAGGGTGAGAGCTGGCTACAGAAATTCATAGTAGTCCCGGTAGCTGGCTCTCACCTTTAATAAGCTATTCCGAGGGTGAGAGCTCGCTACAGAAATTCATAGAAGTCCCAGTAGCCGGCCCTCACCTTTAATAAGCTATTCCGAGGGTGAGAGTTGGCTACAGAAATTCATTGAAGTCCCAGTAGCCGGCTCTCACCTTTACTAAGCTATTCCGATCGTGAGAGCTGGCTACAGAAATTCATAGAAGTCCCGGTAGCCAGATCTCACCTTTAATAAGCTATTCCGAGGGTGAGAGCTGGCTACAGAAGTTCATAGAAGTCCCGGTAGCAGGCTCTCACCTTTAATAAGCTATTCCGAGGGTGAGAGCTGGCAACAGAAATTCATAGAAGTCCCAGTAGCCGGCCCTCACCTTTAATAAGCTATTCCGAGGGTGAGAGCTGGCTACAGAAATTCATAGAAGTCCCAGTAGCCGGCCCTCACCTTTAGTAAGCTATTCCGAGGGTGAGAGATGGCTACAGAAATTCATAGAAGACCCAGTAGCAGGCTCTCACCTTTACCAAGCTATTCCGAGGGTGAGAGCTGGCTACAGAAATTCATAGTAGTCCCGGTAGCCGGCTCTCACCTTTAGTAAGCTATTCCGAGGGTGAGAGCTGGCTACAGAAATTCATAGAAGTCCCAGTAGCCGGCCCTCACCTTTAATAAGCTATTCCGAGGGTGAGAGTTGGCTACAGAAATTCATAGAAGTCCCAGTAGCCGGCTCTCACCTTTACTAAGCTATTCCGATCGTGAGAGCAGGCTACAGAAATTCATAGAAGTCCCGGTAGCCAGATCTCACCTTTAATAAGCTATTCCGAGGGTGAGAGCTGGCTACAGAAGTTTATAGAAGTCCCGGTAGCAGGCTCTCACCTTTAATAAGCTATTCCGAGGGTGAGAGCTGGCAACAGAAATTCATAGAAGTCCCAGTAGCCGGCCCTCACCTTTAATAAGCTATTCCGAGGGTGAGAGCTGGCTACAGAAATTCATAGAAGTCCCAGTAGCCGGCCCTCACCTTTAATAAGCTATTCCGAGGGTGAGAGATGGCTACAGAAATTCATAGAAGTCCCAGTAGCATGCTCTCACCTTTACTAAGCTATTCCGAGGGTGAGCGCTGGCTACAGAAATTCATAGATGTCCCAGTAGCCGGCTCTCACCTTTAATAAGCTATTCCGAGGGTGAGCGCTGGCTACAGAAATTCATAGAAGTCCCAGTAGCCGTCTCCCACCATTAATAAGCTATTCCGAGGGTGAGAGCTGGCTACAGAAATTCATAGATGTCCCAGTAGCCAGCTCTCACCTTTAATAAGCTATTCCGAGGGTGAGCGCTGGCTACAGAAATTCATAGATGTCCCAGTAGCCGGCTCTCACCTTTAATAAGCTATTCCGAGGGTGAGAGCTGGCTACAGAAATTCATAGATGTCCCAGTAGCCAGCTCCGACCTTTAATAAGCTATTCCGAGGGTGAGAGCTGGCTACAGAAATTCATAGAAGTCCCGGTAGCAGGCTCTCACCTTTAATAAGCTATTCCGAGGGTGAGAGCTGGCTACAGAAATTCATAGTAGTCCCGGTAGCCGGCTCTCACCTTTAATAAGCTACTCCGAGGGTGAGAGCTGGCTACAGAAATTCATAGAAGTCCCAGTAGCCGGCTCTCACCTTTACTAAGCTATTCCGAGGGTGAGAGCTGGCTACAGAAATTCATAGAAGTCCCAGTAGCCGGCCCTCACCTTTAGTAAGCTATTCCGAGGGTGAGAGCTGGCTACAGAAATTCATAGAAGTCCCAGTAGCAGGCTCTCACCTTTACTTAGCTATTCCGAGGGTGAGAGCTGGCTACAGAAATTCATAGTAGTCCCGGTAGCCGGCTCTCACCTTTAATAAGCTATTCCGAGGGTGAGAGCTGGCTACAGAAATTCATAGAAGTCCCAGTAGCCGGCCCTCACCTTTAATAAGCTATTCCGAGGGTGAGAGTTGGCTACAGAAATTCATAGAAGTCCCAGTAGCCGGCTCTCACCTTTACTAAGCTATTCCGATCGTGAGAGCTGGCTACAGAAATTCATAGAAGTCCCGGTAGCCAGATCTCACCTTTAATAAGCTATTCCGAGGGTGAGAGCTGGCTACAGAAGTTCATAGAAGTCCCTGTAGCAGGCTCTCACCTTTAATAAGCTATTCCGAGGGTGAGAGCTGGCAACAGAAATTCATAGAAGTCCCAGTAGCCGGCCCTCACCTTTAATAAGCTATTCCGAGGGTTTGAGCTGGCTACAGAAATTCATAGAAGTCCCAGTAGCCGGCCCTCACCTTTAATAAGCTATTCCGAGGGTGAGAGCTGGCTACAGAAATTCATAGAAGTCCCAGTAGCAGGCTCTCACCTTTACTAAGCTATTCCGAGGGTGAGCGCTGGCTACAGAAATTCATAGATGTCCCAGTAGCCGTCTCCCACCTTTAATAAGCTATTCCGAGGGTGAGAGCTGGCTACAGAAATTCATAGATGTCCCAGTAGCCAGATCTCACCTTTAATAAGCTATTCCGAGGGTGAGCGCTGGCTACAGAAATTCATAGATGTCCCAGTAGCCGGCTCTCACCTTTAATAAGCTATTCCGAGGGTGAGAGCTGGCTACAGAAATTCATAGATGTCCCAGTAGCCAGCTCCGACCTTTAATAAGCTATTCCGAGGGTGAGAGCTGGCTACAGAAATTCATAGAAGCCCCGGTAGCAGGCTCTCACCTTTAATAAGCTATTCCGAGGGTGAGAGCTGGCTACAGAAATTCATAGTAGTCCCGGTAGCCGGCTCTCACCTTTAATAAGCTACTCCGAGGGTGAGAGCTGGCTACAGAAATTCATAGAAGTCCCAGTAGCCGGTTCTCACCTTTACTAAGCTATTCCGAGGGTGAGAGCTGGCTACAGAAATTCATAGAAGTCCCGGTAGCCAGCTCTCACCTTTAATAAGCTATTCCGAGGGTGAGAGCTGGCTACAGAAATTCATAGACGTCCCAGTAGCCAGCTCCCACCTTTAATAAGCTATTCCGAGGGTGAGAGCTGGCTACAGAAATTCATAGAAGTCCCAGTAGCCGGCTCTCACCTTTAATAAGCTATTCCGAGGGTGAGAGCTGGCTACAGAAATTCATAGAAGTCCCGGTAGCCGGCTCCCACCTTTATTAAGCTATTCCGAGGGTGAGAGCTGGCTACAGAAATTCATAGCAGTCCCGGTAGCCGGCTCCCACCTTTAATAAGCTATTCCGAGGGTGAGAGCTGGCTACAGAAATTCATAGTAGTCCCGGTAGCCGGATCACCTTTAATAAGCTATTCGGAGGGTGAGAGCTGGCTACAGAAATTCATAGAAGTCCCAGTAGCCGGCCCTCACCTTTAATAAGCTATTCCGAGGGTGAGAGCTGGCTACAGAAATTCATAGAAGTCCCAGTAGCCGGCTCTCACCTTTAATAAGCTATTCCGAGTGTGAGAGCTGGCTACAGAAATTCATAGAAGTCCCGGAAGCCGGCTCCCACCTTTAATAAGCTATTCCGAGGGTGAGAGCTGGCTACAGAAATTCATAGTAGTCCCGGTAGCCGGCTCTCACCTTTAATAAGCTATTGCGAGGGTGAGAGCTGGCTACAGAAATTCATAGAAGTCCCAGTAGCCGGCCCTCACCTTTAATAAGGTATTCCGAGGGTGAGAGTTGGCTACAGAAATTCATAGAAGTCCCAGTAGCCGGCTCTCACCTTTACTAAGCTATTCCGATCGTGAGAGCTGGCTACAGAAATTCATAGAAGTCCCGGTAGCCAGATCTCACCTTTAATAACCTATTCCGAGGGTGAGAGCTGGCTACAGAAATTCATAGAAGTCCCGGTAGCCGGCTCCCACCTTTAATAAGCTATTCCGAGGGTGAGATCTGGCTACAGAAATTCATAGAAGTCCCGGTAGCCGGCTCCCACCTTTAATAAGCTATTCCGAGGGTGAGATCTGGCTACAGAAATTCATAGACGTCCCAGTAGCCAGCTCCCAAATTTAATAAGCTATTCCGAGGGTGAGAGCTGGCTACAGAAATTCATAGAAGTCCCAGTAGCCGGCTCTCACCTTTAATAAGCTATTCCGAGGGTGAGAGCTGGCTACAGAAATTCATAGACGTCCCAGTAGCCAGCTCCCACCTTTAATAAGCTATTCCGAGGGTGAGAGCTGGCTACAGAAATTCATAGAAGTCCCGGTAGCCGGCTCTCACCTTTAATAAGCTATTCCGAGGGTGAGAGCTGGCTACAGAAATTCATAGAAGTCCCGGTAGCCAGCTCTCACCTTTAATAAGCTATTCCGAGGGTGAGAGCTGGCTACAGAAATTCATAGACGTCCCAGTAGCCAGCTCCCACCTTTAATAAGCTATTCCGAGGGTGAGAGCTGGCTACAGAAATTCATAGAAGTCCCAGTAGCCGGCTCTCACCTTTAATAAGCTATTCCGAGGGTGAGAGCTGGCTACAGAAATTCATAGAAGTCCCGGTAGCCGGCTCCCACCTTTAATAAGCTATTCCGAGGGTGAGAGCTGGCTACAGAAATTCATAGCAGTCCCGGTAGCCGGCTCTCACCTTTAATAAGCTATTCCGAGGGTGAGAGCTGGCTACAGAAATTCATAGTAGTCCCGGTAGCCGGATCACCTTTAATAAGCTATTCGGAGGGTGAGAGCTGGCTACAGAAATTCATAGAAGTCCCAGTAGCCGGCCCTCACCTTTAATAAGCTATTCCGAGGGTGAGAGCTGGCTACAGAAATTCATAGAAGTCCCAGTAGCCGGCCCTCACCTTTAATAAGCTATTCCGAGTGTGAGAGCTGGCTACAGAAATTCATAGAAGTCCCGGAAGCCGGCTCCCACCTTTAATAAGCTATTCCGAGGGTGAGAGCTGGCTACAGAAATTCATAGTAGTCCCGGTAGCCGGCTCTCACCTTTAATAAGCTATTGCGAGGGTGAGAGCTGGCTACAGAAATTCATAGAAGTCCCAGTAGCCGGCCCTCACCTTTAATAAGGTATTCCGAGGGTGAGAGTTGGCTACAGAAATTCATAGAAGTCCCAGTAGCCGGCTCTCACCTTTACTAAGCTATTCCGATCGTGAGAGCTGGCTACAGAAATTCATAGAAGTCCCGGTAGCCAGATCTCACCTTTAATAACCTATTCCGAGGGTGAGAGCTGGCTACAGAAATTCATAGAAGTCCCGGTAGCCGGCTCCCACCTTTAATAAGCTATTCCGAGGGTGAGATCTGGCTACAGAAATTCATAGAAGTCCCGGTAGCCGGCTCCCACCTTTAATAAGCTATTCCGAGGGTGAGAGCTGGCTACAGAAATTCATAGACGTCCCAGTAGCCAGCTCCCAAATTTACTAAGCTATTCCGAGGGTGAGAGCTGGCTACAGAAATTCATAGAAGTCCCAGTAGCCGGCTCTCACCTTTAATAAGCTATTCCGAGGGTGAGAGCTGGCTACAGAAATTCATAGACGTCCCAGTAGCCAGCTCCCACCTTTAATAAGCTATTCCGAGGGTGAGAGCTGGCTACAGAAATTCATAGAAGTCCCGGTAGCCGGCTCTCACCTTTAATAAGCTATTCCGAGGGTGAGAGCTGGCTACAGAAATTCATAGAGGACCCGGTAGCCGGCTCCCACCTTTAATAAGCTATTCCGAGGGTGAGAGCTGGCTACAGATATTCATAGAAGTCCCAGTAGCTGGCCCTCACCTTTAATAAGCTATTCCGAGGGTGAGAGCTGGCTACAGAAATTCATAGAAGTCCCAATAGCCGGCTCTCACCTTTAATAAGCTATTCCGAGGGTGAGAGCTGGCTACAGAAATTCATAGAAGTCCCGGTAGCCGGCTCCCACCTTTAATAAGCTATTCCGAGGGTTAGAGCTGGCTACAGAAATTCATAGTAGTCCCGGTAGCCGGCTCTCACCTTTAATAAGCTATTCCGAGGGTGAGAGCTGGCTACAGAAATTCATAGAAGTCCCAGTAGCCGGCCCTCACCTTTAATAAGCTATTCCGAGGGTGAGAGCTGGCTACAGAAATTCATAGAAGTCGCAGTAGCCGACTCTCACCTTTACTAAGCTATTCCGAGGGTGAGAGCTGGCTACAGAAATTCATAGAAGTCCCGGTAGCCAGCTCTCACCTTTAATAAGCTATTCCGAGGGTGAGAGCTGGCTACAGAAATTCATAGACGTCCATGTAGCCAGCTAGCACCTTTAATAAGATATTCCGAGGGTGAGAGCTGGCTACAGAAATTCATAGAAGTCCCAGTAGCAGGCCCTCACCTTTAATAAGCTATTCCGAGGGTGAGAGCTGGCTACAGAAATTCATAGAAGTCCCAGTAGCCGGCTCTCACCTTTAATAAGCAATTCCGAGGGTGAGAGCTTGCTACAGAAATTCATAGAAGTCCCAGTAGCTGGCCCTCACCTTTAATAAGCTATTCCGAGGGTGGGAGCTGGCTACAGAAATTCATAGAAGTCCCAGTAGCCGGCCCTCACCTTTAATAAGCTATTCCGAGGGTGGGAGCTGGCTATAGAAATTTATAGAAGTCCCAGTAGCCAGCTCTCACCGTTAATAAGCTATTCCGAGGGTGAGAGCTGGCTACAGATATTCATAGAAGTCCCAGTAGCCGGCTCTCACCTTTAATAAGCTATTCCGAGGGTGAGAGCTGGCTACAGAAATTCATAGAAGTCCCAGTAGCCAGCTCCCACCTTTAATAAGCTATTCCGAGGGTGAGAGCTGGCTACAGAAATTCATAGAAGTCCCAGTAGCCGGCCCTCACCTTTAATAAGCTATTCCGAGGGTGAGAGCTGGCTACAGATATTCATAGTAGTCCCAGTAGCCGGCCCTCACCTTTAATAAGCTATTCCGAGGGTGAGAGCTGGCTACAGATATTCATAGAAGTCCCGGTAGCCAGATCTCACCTTTAATAAGCTATTCCGAGGGTGAGAGCTGGCTACAGAAATTCATAGAAGTCCCGTTAGCCGGCCCTCACCTTTAATAAGCTATTCCGAGGGTGAGAGCTGGCTACAGATATTCATAGAAGTCCCAGTAGCCGGCCCTCACCTTTAATAAGCTATTCCGAGGGTGAGAGCTGGCTACAGAAATTCATAGAAGTCCCAGTAGCCGGCTCTCACCTTTAATAAGCTATTCCGAGGGTAAGAGCAGGCTACAGATATTCATAGAAGTCCCGGTAGCCGGCTCTCACCTTTAATAAGCTATTCAGAGGGTGAGAGCTGGCTACAGATATTCATAGAAGTCCCGGTAGCCGGCTCTCACCTTTAATAAGCTATTCTGAGGGTGAGAGCAGGCTACAGAAATTCATAGAAGTCCCAGTAGCCGGCTCTCACCTTTAATAAGCAATTCCGAGGGTGAGAGCTGCCTACACAAATTCATAGAAGTCCCAGTAGCCGGCCCTCACCTTTAATAAGCTATTCCGAGGGTGAGAGCTGGCTACAGATATTCATAGAAGTCCCGCTAGCCAGATCTCACCTTTAATAAGCTATTCCGAGGGTGAGAGCTGGCTACAGAAATTCATAGAAGTCCCAGTAGCCGGCCCTCACCTTTAATAAGCTATTGCGAGGGTGGGAGCTGGCTACAGAAATTCATAGAAGTCCCAGTAGCCGGCTCTCACGTTTAATAAGCTATTCCGAGGGTGTGAGCTGGCTACAGAAATTCATAGAAGTCCCAGTAGCCGGCCCTTACCTTTAATAAGCTATTCCGAGGGAGGGAGCTGGCTATAGAAATTCATAGAAGTCCCAGTAGCCGGCTCTGACCTTTAATAAGCTATTCCGAGGGTGAGAGCTGGCTACAGAAATTCATAGAAGTCCCAGTAGCCGGCTGTCACCTTTAATAAGCTATTCCGAGGGTGAGAGCTGGCTACAGAAATTCATAGAAGTCCCAGTAGCCAGCTCCCACCTTTAATAAGCTATTCCGAGGGTGAGAGCTGGCTACAGAAATTCATAGAAGTCCCTGTAGCCGGCTCTCACCTTTAATAAGCTATTCCGAGGGTGAGAGCTGGCTACAGATATTCATAGCAGTCCCAGTAGCCGGCCTTCACCTTTAATAAGCTATTCCGAGGGTGAGAGCTGGCTACAGATATTCATAGAAGTCCCAGTAGCCGGCCCTCACCTTTAATAAGCTATTCCGAGGGTGAGAGCGGGCTACAGATATTCATAGAAGTCCCAGTAGCCAGATCTCACCTTTAATAAGCTATTCCGAGGGTGAGAGCTGGCTACAGAAATTCATAGAAGTCCCAGTAGCCGGCCCTCACCTTTAATAAGCTATTCCGAGGGTGGGAGATGGCTATAGAAATTCATAGAAGTCCCAGTAGCCGGCTCTCACCTTTAATAAGCTATTCCGAGGGTGAGAGCTGGCTACAGAAATTCATAGAAGTCCCAGTAGCCGGCCCTCACCTTTAATAAGCTATTCCGAGGGTGGGAGCTGGCTATAGAAATTCATAGAAGTCCCAGTAGCCGGCTCTCAACTTTAATAAGCTATTCCGAGGGTGAGAGCTGGCAACAGAAATTCATAGAAGTCCCAGTAGCCTTCTCTCACCTTTAATAAGCTATTCCGAGGGTGAGAGCTGGCTACAGATATTCATAGAAGTCCCAGTAGCCGGCTCTCACCTTTAATAAGCTATTCCGAGGGTGAGAGCTGGCTACAGAAATTCATAGAAGTCCCCGTAGCCGGCTCTGACCTTTAATAAGCTATTCCGAGGGTGAGAGCTGGCTACAGAAATTCATAGAAGTCCCAGTAGCCGGCTCTCACCTTTAATAAGCTATTCCGAGGGTGAGAGCTGGCTACAGAAATTCATAGAAGTCCAAGTAGCCAGTTCCCACCTTTAATAAGCTATTCCGAGGGTGAGTGCTGGCTACAGAAATTCATAGAAGTCCCGGTAGCCGGCTTCCATCTTTAATAAGCTATTCCGAGGGTGAGGGCTGGCTACCGATATTCATAGAAGTCCCGGTAGCCAGATCTCACCTTTAATAAGCTATTCCGAGGGTGAGAGCTGGCTACAGATATTCATAGAAGTCCTGGTAGCCGGCTCCCACCTTTAATAAGCTATTCTGAGGGTGAGAGCTGGATACAGAAATTTATAGAAGTCCCAGTAGCCAGATCTCACCTTTAATAAGCTATTCCGAGGGTGAGAGCTGGCTACAGAAATTCATAGAAGTCCCAGTAGCCGGCTCTCACCTTTAATAAGCAATTCCGAGGGTGAGAGCTTGCTACAGAAATTCATAGAAGTCCCAGTAGCTGGCCCTCACCTTTAATAAGCTATTCCGAGGGTGGGAGCTGGCTACAGAAATTCATAGAAGTCCCAGTAGCCGGCCCTCACCTTTAATAAGCTATTCCGAGGGTGGGAGCTGGCTATAGAAACTTATAGAAGTCCCAGTAGCCAGCTCTCACCGTTAATAAGCTATTCCGAGGGTGAGAGCTGGCTACAGATATTCATAGAAGTCCCAGTAGCCGGCTCTCACCTTTAATAAGCTATTCCGAGGGTGAGAGCTGGCTACAGAAATTCATAGAAGTCCCAGTAGCCAGCTCCCACCTTTAATAAGCTATTCCGAGGGTGAGAGCTGGCTACAGAAATTCATAGAAGTCCCAGTAGCCGGCCCTCACCTTTAATAAGCTATTCCGAGGGTGAGAGCTGGCTACAGATATTCATAGTAGTCCCAGTAGCCGGCCCTCACCTTTAATAAGCTATTCCGAGGGTGAGAGCTGGCTACAGATATTCATAGAAGTCCCGGTAGCCAGATCTCACCTTTAATAAGCTATTCCGAGGGTGAGAGCTGGCTACAGAAATTCATAGAAGTCCCGTTAGCCGGCCCTCACCTTTAATAAGCTATTCCGAGGGTGAGAGCTGGCTACAGATATTCATAGAAGTCCCAGTAGCCGGCCCTCACCTTTAATAAGCTATTCCGAGGGTGAGAGCTGGCTACAGAAATTCATAGAAGTCCCAGTAGCCGGCTCTCACCTTTAATAAGCTATTCCGAGGGTAAGAGCAGGCTACAGATATTCATAGAAGTCCCGGTAGCCGGCTCTCACCTTTAATAAGCTATTCAGAGGGTGAGAGCTGGCTACAGATATTCATAGAAGTCCCGGTAGCCGGCTCTCACCTTTAATAAGCTATTCTGAGGGTGAGAGCAGGCTACAGAAATTCATAGAAGTCCCAGTAGCCGGCTCTCACCTTTAATAAGCAATTCCGAGGGTGAGAGCTGCCTACACAAATTCATAGAAGACCCAGTAGCCGGCCCTCACCTTTAATAAGCTATTCCGAGGGTGAGAGCTGGCTACAGATATTCATAGAAGTCCCGCTAGCCAGATCTCACCTTTAATAAGCTATTCCGAGGGTGAGAGCTGGCTACAGAAATTCATAGAAGTCCCAGTAGCCGGCCCTCACCTTTAATAAGCTATTGCGAGGGTGGGAGCTGGCTACAGAAATTCATAGAAGTCCCAGTAGCCGGCTCTCACGTTTAATAAGCTATTCCGAGGGTGTGAGCTGGCTACAGAAATTCATAGAAGTCCCAGTAGCCGGCCCTTACCTTTAATAAGCTATTCCGAGGGAGGGAGCTGGCTATAGAAATTCATAGAAGTCCCAGTAGCCGGCTCTGACCTTTAATAAGCTATTCCGAGGGTGAGAGCTGGCTACAGAAATTCATAGAAGTCCCAGTAGCCGGCTGTCACCTTTAATAAGCTATTCCGAGGGTGAGAGCTGGCTACAGAAATTCATAGAAGTCCCAGTAGCCAGCTCCCACCTTTAATAAGCTATTCCGAGGGTGAGAGCTGGCTACAGAAATTCATAGAAGTCCCTGTAGCCGGCTCTCACCTTTAATAAGCTATTCCGAGGGTGAGAGCTGGCTACAGATATTCATAGCAGTCCCAGTAGCCGGCCCTCACCTTTAATAAGCTATTCCGAGGGTGAGAGCTGGCTACAGATATTCATAGAAGTCCCAGTAGCCGGCCCTCACCTTTAATAAGCTATTCCGAGGGTGAGAGCTGGCTACAGATATTCATAGAAGTCCCAGTAGCCAGATCTCACCTTTAATAAGCTATTCCGAGGGTGAGAGCTGGCTACAGAAATTCATAGAAGTCCCAGTAGCCGGCCCTCACCTTTAATAAGCTATTCCGAGGGTGGGAGATGGCTATAGAAATTCATAGAAGTCCCAGTAGCCGGCTCTCACCTTTAATAAGCTATTCCGAGGGTGAGAGCTGGCTACAGAAATTCATAGAAGTCCCAGTAGCCGGCCCTCACCTTTAATAAGCTATTCCGAGGGTGGGAGCTGGCTATAGAAATTCATAGAAGTCCCAGTAGCCGGCTCTCAACTTTAATAAGCTATTCCGAGGGTGAGAGCTGGCAACAGAAATTCATAGAAGTCCCAGTAGCCTTCTCTCACCTTTAATAAGCTATTCCGAGGGTGAGAGCTGGCTACAGATATTCATAGAAGTCCCAGTAGCCGGCTCTCACCTTTAATAAGCTATTCCGAGGGTGAGAGCTGGCTACAGAAATTCATAGAAGTCCCCGTAGCCGGCTCTGACCTTTAATAAGCTATTCCGAGGGTGAGAGCTGGCTACAGAAATTCATAGAAGTCCCAGTAGCCGGCTCTCACCTTTAATAAGCTATTCCGAGGGTGAGAGCTGGCTACAGAAATTCATAGAAGTCCAAGTAGCCAGTTCCCACCTTTAATAAGCTATTCCGAGGGTGAGTGCTGGCTACAGAAATTCATAGAAGTCCCGGTAGCCGGCTTGCATCTTTAATAAGCTATTCCGAGGGTGAGGGCTGGCTACCGATATTCATAGAAGTCCCGGTAGCCAGATCTCACCTTTAATAAGCTATTCCGAGGGTGAGAGCTGGCTACAGATATTCATAGAAGTCCTGGTAGCCGGCTCCCACCTTTAATAAGCTATTCTGAGGGTGAGAGCTGGATACAGAAATTTATAGAAGTCCCAGTAGCCAGATCTCACCTTTAATAAGCTATTCCGAGGGTGAGAGCTGGCTACAGAAATTCATAGAAGTCCCAGTAGCCGGCTCTCACCTTTAATAAGCTATTCCGGGGGTGAGAGCTGGCTACAGAAATTCATAGAAGTCCCGGTAGCCGGCTCTCACCTTTAATAAGCTATTCCGAGAGTGATAGCTGGCTACAGAAATTCATAGAAGTCCCAGTAGCCGGCTCACACCTTTAATAAGCTATTCCGAGGGTGAGAGCTGGCTACAGAAATACATAGAAGTCCCGATAGCCAGCCCTCACCTTTAATAAGCTATTCCGAGGGTGAGAGCTGGCTACAGAAATTCATAGAAGTCCCAGTAGCCGGCTCTCACCTTTAATAAGCTATTCCGAGGGTGAGAGCTGGCTACAGAAATTCATAGAAGTCCCAGCAGCCAGCTCCCACCTTTAATAAGCTATTCCGAGGGTGAGAGCTGGCTACAGAAATTCATAGAAGTCTCGGTATCCGGCCCTCACCTTTAATAAGCTATTCCGAGGGTGAGAGCTGGCTACAGATATTCATAGACGTCCCAGTACCCAGCTCTCACCTTTAATAAGTTATTCCGAGTGTGAGAGCTGGCTACAGATATTCATAGAAGTCCCAGTTGCCGGCCCTCACCTTTAATAAGCTATTCCGAGGGTGAGAGCTGGCTACAGATATTCATAGAAGTCCCAGTAGCCGGCTCTCACCTTTAATAAGGTATTCCGAGGGTGAGAGCTGGCTACAGAAATTCATAGAAGTCCCGGTAGCCGGATTCCACCTTTAATAAGCTATTCCGAGGGTGAGAGCTGGCTACAGAAATTCATAGAAGTCCCAGTAGCCAGCTCCCACCTTTAATAAGCTATTACGAGGGTGAGAGCTGGCTACAGAAATTCATAGAAGTCCCAGTAGCCAGCTCTCACCTTTAACAAGCTATTCCGAGGGTGGGAGCTGGCAAAAGAAGTTCATAGACGTCCCAGTAGCCGGCTCTCACCTTTAGTAAGCTATTCCGAGGGTGAGAGGTGGCTACAGAAATTCATAGAAGTCCCAGTAGCCAGCTCTCATCTTTAATAAGCTATTCCGAGGGTGGGAGCTGGCTATAGAAATTCATAGAAGTCCCAGTAGCCGGCTCTCACCTTTAATAAGCTATTCCGAGGGTGAGAGCTGGCTACAGAAATTCATAGAAGTCCCAGTAGCCGGCCCTCACCTTTAATAAGCTATTCCGAGGGTGGTAGCTGGCTATAGAAATTCATAGAAGTCCCAGTAGCCGGCCCTCACCTTTAATAAGCTATTCCGAGGGTGGGAGCTGGCTATAGAAATTCATAGAAGTCACAGTAGCCGGCTCTCACCTTTAATAAGCTATTCCGAGGGTGAGAACTGGCTACAGAAATTCATAGAAGTCCCAGTAGCCAGCTCCCACCTTTAATAAGCTATTCCGAGGGTGAGAGCTGGCTATAGAAATTCATAGAAGTCCCAGTAGCCGGCCCTCACCTTTAATAAGCTATTCCGAGGGTGGGAGCTGGCTATAGAAATTCATAGAAGTCCCAGTAGCCGGCCCTCACCTTTAATAAGCTATTCCGAGGGTGAGAGCTGGCTACAGATATTCATAGAAGTCCCAGTAGCCGGCTGTCACCTTTAATAAGCTATTCCGAGGGTGAGAGCTGGCTACAGAAATTCATAGAAGTCCCAGTAGCCGGCCCTCACCTTTAATAAGCTATTCCGAGGGTGAGAGCTGGCTACAGATATTCATAAAAGTCCCAGTAGCCGGCTCCCACCTTTAATAAGCTATTCCGAGGGTGAGAGCTGGCTACAGAAATTCATAGAAGTCCCAGTAGCTAGCTCCCACCTTTAATAAGCTATTCCGAGGGTGAGAGCTGGCTATAGAAATTCATAGAAGTCCCAGTAGCCGGCCCTCACCTTTAATAAGCTATTCCGATTGTGGGAGCTGGCTATAGAAATTCATAGAAGTCCCAGTAGCCGGCCCTCACCTTTAATAAGCTATTCCGAGGGTGAGAGCTGGCTACAGATATTCATAGAAGTCCCAGTAGCCGGATCTCACCTTTAATAAGCTATTCCGAGGGTGAGAGCTGGCTACAGAAATTCAAAGAAGTCCCAGTAGCCGGCCCTCACCTTTAATAAGCTATTCCGAGGGTGAGAGCTGGCTACAGATATTCATAGAAGTCCCAGTAGCCGGCTCTCACCTTTAATAAGCTATTCCGAGGGTGCGAGCTGGCTACAGAAATTCATAGAAGTCCCAGTAGCCTGCCCTCACCTTTAATAAGCTATTCTGAGGGGGAGAGCTGGCTACAGAAATTCATAGAAGTCCCAGTAGCCGGCTCTCACCTTTAATAAGCTATTCCGAGGGTGAGAGCTGGCTACAGAAATTCATAGAAGTCCCAGTAGCCAACTCCCACCTTTAATAAGCTATTCCGAGGGTGAGTGCTGGCTACAGAAATTCATAGAAGTCCCGGTAGCCGGCTCCCACCTTTAATAAGCTATTCCGAGGGTGAGGGCTGGCTACCGATATTCATAGAAGTCCCGGTAGCCAGATCTCACCTTTAATAAGCTATTCCGAGGGTGAGAGCTGGCTACAGATATTCATAGAAGTCCTGGTAGCCGGCTCCCACCTTTAATAAGCTATTCTGAGTGTGAGAGCTGGATACAGAAATTTATAGAAGTACCAGTAGCCAGATCTCACCTTTAATAAGCTATTCCGAGGGTGAGAGCTGGCTACAGAAATTCATAGAAGTCCCAGTAGCCGGCTCTCACCTTTAATAAGCTATTCCGGGGGTGAGAGCTGGCTACAGAAATTCATAGAAGTCCCGGTAGCCGGCTCTCACCTTTAATAAGCTATTCCGAGAGTGAGAGCTGGCTACAGAAATTCATAGAAGTCCCGATAGCCAGCCCTCACCTTTAATAAGCTATTCCGAGGGTGAGAGCTGGCTACAGAAATTCATAGAAGTCCCAGTAGCCGGCTCTCACCTTTAATAAGCTATTCCGAGGGTGAGAGCTGGCTACAGAAATTCATAGAAGTCCCAGCAGCCAGCTCCCACCTTTAATAAGCTATTCCGAGGGTGAGAGCTGGCTACAGAAATTCATAGAAGTCTCGGTATCCGGCCCTCACCTTTAATAAGCTATTCCGAGGGTGAGAGCTGGCTACAGATATTCATAGACGTCCCAGTACCCAGCTCTCACCTTTAATAAGTTATTCCGAGGGTGAGAGCTGGCTACAGATATTCATAGAAGTCCCAGTTGCCGGCCCTCACCTTTAATAAGCTATTCCGAGGGTGAGAGCTGGCTACAGATATTCATAGAAGTCCCAGTAGACGGCTCTCACCTTTAATAAGGTATTCCGAGGGTGAGAGCTGGCTACAGAAATTCATAGAAGTCCCGGTAGCCGGATTCCACCTTTAATAAGCTATTCCGAGGGTGAGAGCTGGCTACAGAAATTCATAGAAGTCCCAGTAGCCAGCTCCCACCTTTAATAAGCTATTACGAGGGTGAGAGCTGGCTACAGAAATTCATAGAAGTCCCAGTAGCCAGCTCTCACCTTTAACAAGCTATTCCGAGGGTGGGAGCTGGCAAAAGAAGTTCATAGACGTCCCAGTAGCCGGCTCTCACCTTTAGTAAGCTATTCCGAGGGTGAGAGGTGGCTACAGAAATTCATAGAAGTCCCAGTAGCCAGCTCTCATCTTTAATAAGCTATTCCGAGGGTGGGAGCTGGCTATAGAAATTCATAGAAGTCCCAGTAGCCGGCTCTCACCTTTAATAAGCTATTCCGAGGGTGAGAGCTGGCTACAGAAATTCATAGAAGTCCCAGTAGCCGGCCCTCACCTTTAATAAGCTATTCCGAGGGTGGTAGCTGGCTATAGAAATTCATAGAAGTCCCAGTAGCCGGCCCTCACCTTTAATAAGCTATTCCGAGGGTGGGAGCTGGCTATAGAAATTCATAGAAGTCACAGTAGCCGGCTCTCACCTTTAATAAGCTATTCCGAGGGTGAGAACTGGCTACAGAAATTCATAGAAGTCCCAGTAGCCAGCTCCCACCTTTAATAAGCTATTCCGAGGGTGAGAGCTGGCTATAGAAATTCATAGAAGTCCCAGTAGCCGGCCCTCACCTTTAATAAGCTATTCCGAGGGTGGGAGCTGGCTATAGAAATTCATAGAAGTCCCAGTAGCCGGCCCTCACCTTTAATAAGCTATTCCGAGGGTGAGAGCTGGCTACAGATATTCATAGAAGTCCCAGTAGCCGGCTGTCACCTTTAATAAGCTATTCCGAGGGTGAGAGCTGGCTACAGAAATTCATAGAAGTCCCAGTAGCCGGCCCTCACCTTTAATAAGCTATTCCCAGGGTGAGAGCTGGCTACAGATATTCATAAAAGTCCCAGTAGCCGGCTCCCACCTTTAATAAGCTATTCCGAGGGTGAGAGCTGGCTACAGAAATTCATAGAAGTCCCAGTAGCTAGCTCCCACCTTTAATAAGCTATTCCGAGGGTGAGAGCTGGCTATAGAAATTCATAGAAGTCCCAGTAGCCGGCCCTCACCTTTAATAAGCTATTCCGAGGGTGGGAGCTGGCTATAGAAATTCATAGAAGTCCCAGTAGCCGGCCCTCACCTTTAATAAGCTATTCCGAGGGTGAGAGCTGGCTACAGATATTCATAGAAGTCCCAGTAGCCGGATCTCACCTTTAATAAGCTATTCCGAGGGTGAGAGCTGGCTACAGAAATTCAAAGAAGTCCCAGTAGCCGGCCCTCACCTTTAATAAGCTATTCCGAGGGTGAGATCTGGCTACAGATATTCATAGAAGTCCCAGTAGCCGGCTCTCACCTTTAATAAGCTATTCCGAGGGTGCGAGCTGGCTACAGAAATTCATAGAAGTCCCAGTAGCCTGCCCTCACCTTTAATAAGCTATTCTGAGGGGGAGAGCTGGCTACAGAAATTCATAGAAGTCCCAGTAGCCGGCTCTCACCTTTAATAAGCTATTCCGAGGGTGAGAGCTGGCTACAGAAATTCATAGAAGTCCCAGTAGCCAACTCCCACCTTTAATAAGCTATTCCGAGGGTGAGTGCTGGCTACAGAAATTCATAGAAGTCCCGGTAGCCGGCTCCCACCTTTAATAAGCTATTCCGAGGGTGAGGGCTGGCTACCGATATTCATAGAAGTCCCGGTAGCCAGATCTCACCTTTAATAAGCTATTCCGAGGGTGAGAGCTGGCTACAGATATTCATAGAAGTCCTGGTAGCCGGCTCCCACCTTTAATAAGCTATTCTGAGTGTGAGAGCTGGATACAGAAATTTATAGAAGTACCAGTAGCCAGATCTCACCTTTAATAAGCTATTCCGAGGGTGAGAGCTGGCTACAGAAATTCATAGAAGTCCCAGTAGCCGGCTCTCACCTTTAATAAGCTATTCCGGGGGTGAGAGCTGGCTACAGAAATTCATAGAAGTCCCGGTAGCCGGCTCTCACCTTTAATAAGCTATTCCGAGAGTGAGAGCTGGCTACAGAAATTCATAGAAGTCCCGATAGCCAGCCCTCACCTTTAATAAGCTATTCCGAGGGTGAGAGCTGGCTACAGAAATTCATAGAAGTCCCAGTAGCCGGCTCTCACCTTTAATAAGCTATTCCGAGGGTGAGAGCTGGCTACAGAAATTCATAGAAGTCCCAGCAGCCAGCTCCCACCTTTAATAAGCTATTCCGAGGGTGAGAGCTGGCTACAGAAATTCATAGAAGTCTCGGTAGCCGGCCCTCACCTTTAATAAGCTATTCCGAGGGTGAGAGCTGGCTACAGATATTCATAGACGTCCCAGTACCCAGCTCTCACCTTTCATAAGCTATTCCGAGGGTGAGAGCTGGCTACAGATATTCATAGACGTCCCAGTACCCAGCTCTCACCTTTCATAAGCTATTCCGAGGGTGAGAGCTGGCTACAGATATTCATAGAAGTCCCAGTAGCCGGCCCTCACCTTTAATAAGCTATTCCGAGGGTGAGAGCTGGCTACAGATATTCATAGAAGTCCCAGTAGCCGGCCCTCACCTTTAATAAGCTATTCCGAGGGTGAGAGCTGGCTACAGAAATTCATAGAAATCCCAGTAGCCAGCTCTCACCTTTAATAAGCTATTCCGAGGGTGAGAGCTGGCTACAGATATTCATAGAAGTCCCAGTAGCCGGCCCTCACCTTTAATAAGCTATTCCGAGGGTGAGAGCTGGCTACAGATATTCATAGAAGTCCCAGTAGCCGGCTCTCACATTTAATAAGCTATTCCGAGTGTGAGAGCTGGCTACAGAAATTCATAGAAGTCCCGGTAGCCGGATTCCACCTTTAATAAGCTATTCCGAGGGTGAGAGCTGGCTACAGAAATTCATAGAAGTCCCAGTAGCCAGCTCCCACCTTTAATAAGCTATTTCGATGGTGAGAGCTGGCTACAGAAATTCATAGAAGTCCCAGTAGCCAGCTCTCACTTTTAATAAGCTATTCCGAGGGTGGGAGCTGGCTACAGAAATTCATAAACATCCCGGTAGCCGGCTCTCACCTTTAATAAACTATTCCGAGGGTGAGAGGTGGCTACAGAAATTCATAGAAGTCCCAGTAGCCGGCTCTCACCTTTAATAAGCTATTCCGAGGGTGGAAGCTGGCTATAGAAATTCATAGAAGTCCCAGTAGCCGGCTCTCACCTTTAATAAGCTATTCCGAGGGTGAGAGCTGGCTACAGAAATTCATAGAAGTCCCAGTAGCCGGCCCTCACCTTTAATAAGCTATTCCAAGGGTGGGAGCTGGCTATAGAAATTCATAGAAGTCCCAGTAGCCGGCCCTCACCTTTAATAAGCTATTCCGAGGGTGGGAGCTGGCTATAGAAATTCATAGAAGTCCCAGTAGCCGGCCCTCACCTTTAATAAGCTATTCCGAGGGTGAGAGCTGGCTACAGATATTCATAGAAGTCCCAGTAGCCGGCTCTCACCTTTAATAAGCTATTCCGAGGGTGAGAGCTGGCTACAGTGTGGCACCCCAGGGGTCTGGTTTCCACAGTAACGGCAATGTTATGTCTGAGAGCAGGTGGGAGGTCTCTTGGTCAGGAATCCTATGCATGCCACACCTCCTGCCCAGTCCTGGGAGGGGAAGAACTTCCCCTAGATAAACCTAGGGCTGAGGCAGGGTTAGTGTGTAGAGAAGAAGTAGAGACAGAGAAGAGAAGCAGATATAGGAAAAGAACATCAGGAGCTCTGTGGGAGCAGTGCTATAAGGAGTCAGGGGCTGGCAGCTGCAGAGCTCGCCCTGACAGGGAAGTTATCACCGGACCCGGAGTCCGAGGCTGTGGGGACTAATCTTTACCCAGCAGCAGAAACCGCCCGGCAGGGGATTTCAGGTCCTCTGGCCAAGAAACCCGAAGGCACGGTCACACGCGTGGGACCAGCAGCGCCGTCGTGGAGCGAACGCCACTAGAAGGCCCCGAGTCACCGGCCATACGGGTGAGCACCACACGGTACACTCAGGGACGTGGGCTACTTATACCCGCCTCTAGCAAGGTAGCCAGAAGAGTACAGTCAGTTTGGGAGGCCTACAACTCCGCCTGGCCAGGGGAGATCCCATCTGCTCAAGGACTGACCAGGCCCCGATCGCTAGCAAGTACTCCGGGAGGGTCTATCTTTGTCACCAGTAAAGACCCTGAACTATACCGTACCGTCTCCGAGTGGTTCCTGCTACCCCCATCATCCACGTCGGCTGCCCTGAGGCCATACCCCTCCCGTTGGGGGTTATACTATCACGCTGCACAATCCTACCACCGGCCTCAGCGGTCTGCCCTGCAGCAGCAGCTCCTTAGCTGTACTCAACGGGTGGCGTAGTCGTCCAACATCTACCGCTGATACAGCGCCACTTAGTCTGACTCCCTGGGCACGGACCGGATCACCGCCACGAGACTACAACCCTCAAAAGATCCGGCTCCGGGTAAGCCCCCGTGCACGCGATGCCGCACGACACAGAAGGCCCAGGGGCGCGTCAACTTTTGGCGTAGTCGGCAGGATCTCGTGCCCGCAACCACCGGGTACTGCGTGCCTGAAAAAGACTGTTCAAACTTACCTGTGGTGAAGATTCCCGCCATCCGGCGCCATCTTCCGCATCCTTCCCGCCATCGGTGGAGTTTTCCCGCCATCCGGCGCCATCTTCGGCCTTCTTCCCGCCATACGTGGAGTTTTCCCGCCATTGGACGCCATCTTGAGGACGCCGCGCGGGAAGAAGAGGGGCGTGGACTCCGAAAGCGCGCGAGAACTGAAGCCCCGCCTCACGTCCGGACGTTGCGTAAGGTCCTGGAAGGAGCCCAGCAGACGCCGACGTCACAGGAGCGCGACGGAAGGTCCTCAACCCTGACGATCCACTGCGGAGCCACGGCCTACGGAAGAGGATCATCGCAAGGTAGGCCACGGTCCACTAGGGGGGAGAAGGATGTCGGATACGGAGGAGAGCTTCACCGCTTCAACCCCCGCCAGCGCCACCGCCGTTGCGGTCATGCCTTTCACCATGCCCTATATCCCGGGGGCAGCCTGGCTACCCCAGTACTCAGGGGAGTCACATACCCTGCATGACTTTAGAGAAAAGCTGGATAGCCTCTTCCAGGTGTACCCCCTCACAGAGGAGCAAAAAGTGAGCATCCTGGTGGCCCAATTAACCGGGGCAGCCCAAAGGGAGGTAAAGTCCTGGCCACCTGGGAGGAGGACTGTCGCAGAGATACTAACCCAGCTAACCGAGGAGGAGCTGCAGTACTACCAATACGAGGAAAGCCAAGAGGACCCGGACGGGTCTGAGGACTACCCTCAGGAGGGAGCACAAAGAGAACATAGCTACTGAAGGGAAGTAGCATGAATAAAGAGCTGTAAATAGTTACCCGTAAGGGTACAAGGACTGCTGCTAATTAAAATATGGTCCCCGTTGGGATTAGTGAATTGTTCCCCATGTGCCCCTATCTTAAACCAGGCTGAGGACTGTGAGCAGCCATTCCTTATCTCCACTGGCCGAGTACTGAGAGCGGCCATATCCTGTAAATAATTATGTGTTTCTAGTAATTTATGGGAGTCTTTGGTGGATTTACCGGGAATCCTTTGTACATGGTTGGAGCGTAACCCAGGAATGGACTAAAGACTGTTAAGGACTCGGGGCAGGACAGACCCCTACCTGGTTACGTCTCCCTGTTTTGGTGAAATGGACACCTTGCTTTTCTTCAAAGACTGCACCCGGTTGCGGACACGCCGTAACCATCTTTATGTGTTTTTCTTATTGTATTATTATGGTTTATACCTTGTTATGTTTTTCTAAAAATATGTTTAGTCCCGGAGTACTAAATTTCACTAGGGGGGAATGTGGCACCCCAGGGGTCTGGTTTCCACAGTAACGGCAATGTTATGTCTGAGAGCAGGTGGGAGGTCTCTTGGTCAGGAATCCTATGCATGCCACACCTCCTGCCCAGTCCTGGGAGGGGAAGAACTTCCCCTAGATAAACCTAGGGCTGAGGCAGGGTTAGTGTGTAGAGAAGAAGTAGAGACAGAGAAGAGAAGCAGATATAGGAAAAGAACATCAGGAGCTCTATGGGAGCAGTGCTATAAGGAGTCAGGGGCTGGCAGCTGCAGAGCTCGCCCTGACAGGGAAGTTATCACCGGACCCGGAGTCCGAGGCTGTGGGGACTAATCTTTACCCAGCAGCAGAAACCGCCCGGCAGGGGATTTCAGGTCCTCTGGCCAAGAAACCCGAAGGCACGGTCACACGCGTGGGACCAGCACCGCCGTCGTGGAGCAGACGCCAATAGAAGGCCCCGAGTCACCGGCCATACGGGTGAGCACCACACGGTACACTCAGGGACGTGGGCTACTTATACCCGCCTCTAGCAAGGTAGCCAGAAGAGTACAGTCAGTTTGGGAGGCCTACAACTCCGCCTGGCCAGGGGAGATCCCATCTGCTCAAGGACTGACCAGGATCCGATCGCTAGCAAGTACTCCGGGAGGGTCTATCTTTGTCACCAGTAAAGACCCTGAACTACACCGTACCGTCTCCGAGTGGTTCCTGCTACCCCCATCATCCACGTCGGCTGCCCTGAGGCCATACCCCTCCCGTTGGGGGTTATACTATCACGCTGCACAATCCTACCACCGGCCTCAGCGGTCTGCCCTGCAGCAGCAGCTCCTTAGCTGTACTCAACGGGTGGCGTAGTCGTCCAACATCTACCGCTGATACAGCGCCACTTAGTCTGACTCCCTGGGCACGGACCGGATCACCGCCACGAGACTACAACCCTCAAAAGATCCGGCTCCGGGTAAGCCCCCGTGCACGCGATGCCGCACGACACAGAAGGCCCAGGGGCGCGTCAACAGAAATTCATAGAAGTCCCAGTAGCCGGCCCTCACCTTTAATAAGCTATTCCGAGGGTGAGAGCTGGCTACAGATATTCATAGAAGTCCCAGTAGCCGGCTCCCACCTTTAATAAGCTATTCCGAGGGTGAGAGCTGGCTACAGAAATTCATATAGGTCCCAGTAGCCAGCTCCCACCTTTAATAAGCTATTCCGAGGGTGAGAGCTGGCTATAGAAATTCATAGAAGTCCCAGTAGCCGGCCCTCACCTTTAATAAGCTATTCCGAGGGTGGGAGCTGGCTATAGAAATTCATAGAAGTCCCAGTAGCCGGCCCTCACCTTTAATAAGCTATTCCGAGGGTGAGAGCTGGCTACAGATATTCATAGAAGTCCCAGTAGCCGGCTCTCACCTTTAATAAGCTATTCCGTGGGTGAGAGCTGGCTACAGAAATTCATAGAAGTCCCAGTAGCCGGCCCTCACCTTTAATAAGCTATTCCGAGGGTGAGAGCTGGCTACATATATTCATAGAAGTCCCAGTAGCCAGCTCCCACCTTTAATAAGCTATTCCGAGGGTGAGAGCTGGCTACAGAAATTCATAGAAGTCCCAGTAGCCAGCTCCCACCTTTAATAAGCTATTCCGAGGGTGAGGGCTGGCTACAGATATTCATAGAAGTCCCGGTAGCCAGATCTCACCTTTAATAAGCTATTCCGAGGGTGAGAGCTGACTACAGATATTCATAGAAGTCCTGGTAGCCGGCTCCCACCTTTAATAAGCTATTCGAGGGTGAGAGCTGGATACAAAAATTTATTGAAGTCCCAGTAGCCAGATCTCACCTTTAATAAGCTATTCCGAGGGTGAGAGCTGGCTACAGAAATTCATAGAAGTCCCAGTAACCGGCTCTCACCTTTAATAAGCTATTCCGGGGGTGAGAGCTGGCTACAGAAATTCATAGAAGTCCCGGTAGCCGGCTCTCACCTTTAATAAGCTATTCCGAGGGTGAGAGCTGGCTACAGAAATACATAGAAGTCCCGATAGCCAGCCCTCACCTTTAATAAGCTATTCCGAGGGTTAGAGCTGGCTACAGAAATTCATAGAAGTCCCAGTAGCCGGCTCTCACCTTTAATAAGCTATTCCGAGGGTGAGAGCTGGCTACAGAAATTCATAGAAGTCCCAGCAGCCAGCTCTCACCTTTAATAAGCTATTCCGAGGGTGAGAACTGGCTACAGATATTCATAGAAGTCCCGGTAGCCGGCTCCCACCTTTAATAAGCTATTCCGAGGGTGAGAGCTGGCTACAGAAATTCATAGTAGTCCCAGTAGCCGGCTCTCACCTTTAATAAGCTATTCTGAGGGTGAGAGCTGGCTACAGTAATTCATAGAAGTCCCAGTAGCCGGCTCTCACCTTTAATAAGCTATTCCGAGGGTGAGAGCTGGCTACAGAAATTCATAGAAGTCCCGATAGCCAGCTCTCACCTTTACTAAGCTATTCCGAGGGTGAGAGCTGGCTACAGAAATTCATAGAAGTCCCAGTAGCCGGCTCTCACCTTTAATAAGCTATTCCGAGGGTGAGAGCTGGCCACAGAAATTCATAGAAGTCCCAATAGCCAGCTCTCACCTTTACTAAGCTATTCCGAGGGTGAGAGCTGGCTACAGAAATTCATAGAAGTCCCAGTAGCCAGCTCTCACCTTTAATAATCTATTCCGAGGGTGAGAGCTGGCTACAGAAATTCATAGAAGTCCCGATAGCCAGCCCTCACCTTTAATAAGCTATTCCGAGGGTGAGAGCTGGCTACTGAAATTCATAGAAGTCCCAGTAGCCGGCTCTCACCTTTAATAAGCTATTCCGAGGGCGAGAGCTGGCTACAGAAATTCATAGAAGTCCCAGTAGCCGGCTCTCACCTTTAATAAGCTATTCCGAGGGCGAGAGCTGGCTACAGAAATTCATAGAAGTCCCAGTAGCCGGCTCTCACCTTTAATAAGCTATTCCGGGGGTGAGAGCTGGCTACAGAAATTCATAGAAGTCCCAGTAGCCGGCTCTCACCTTTACTAAGCTATTCCGAGGGTGAGAGCTGGCTACAGAAATACATAGAAGTCCCGATAGCCAGCCCTCACCTTTAATAAGCTATTCCGAGGGTGAGAGCTGGCTACAGAAATTCATAGAAGTCCCAGTAGCCGGCTCTCACCTTTAATAAGCTATTCAGAGAGTGAGAGCTGGCTACAGAAATTCATAGAAGTCCCGATAGCTAGCCCTCACCTTTAATAAGCTATTCCGAGGGTGAGAGCTGGCTACAGAAATACATAGAAGTCCCGATAGCCAGCCCTCACCTTTAATAAGCTATTCCGAGGGTGAGAGCTGGCTACAGAAATTCATAGAAGACCCGGTAGCCGGCTCTCACCTTTAATAAGCTATTCCGGGGGTGAGAGCTGGCTACAGAAATTCATAGAAGTCCCGGTAGCCAGCTCTCACCTTTAATAAGCTATTCCGAGAGTGAGAGCTGGCTACAGAAATTCATAGAAGTCCCAGTAGCCGGCTCTCACCTTTACTAAGCTATTCCGAGGGTGAGAGCTGGCTACAGAAATTCATAGAAATCCCAGTAGCCAGCTCCCACCTTTAATAAGCTATTCCGAGAGTGAGAGCTGGCTAAATAAATTCATAGAAATCCCAGTAGCCGGCTCTCACCTTTAATAAGCTATTCCGAGGGTGAGAGCTGGCTATAGAAATTCATAGAAGTCCCAGTAGCCGGCCCTCACCTTTAATAAGCTATTCCGAGGGTGGGAGCTGGCTATAGAAATTCATAGAAATCCCAGTAGCCAGCTCCCACCTTTAATAAGCTATTCCGAGGGTGAGAGCTGGCTACAGAAATTCATAGAAGTCCCAGTAGCCGGCTCTCACCTTTACTAAGCTATTCCGAGGGTGAGAGCTGGCTACAGAAATACATAGAAGTCCCGATAGCCAGCCCTCACCTTTAATTAGCTATTCCGAGTGTGAGAGCTGGCTACAGAAATTCATAGAAGTCCCAGTAGCCGGCTCTCACCTTTAATAAGCTATTCAGAGAGTGAGAGCTGGCTACAGAAATTCATAGAAGTCCCAGTAGCCGGCTCTCACCTTTAATAAGCTATTCCGAGGGTGAGAGCTGGCTACAGATATTCATAGAAGTCCCGGTAGCCGGCTCTCACCTTTAGTAAGCTATTCTGAGGGTGAGAGCAGGCTACAGAAATTCATAGAAGTCCCGGTAGCCGGCTCTCACCTTTAATAAGCTATTCCGAGGGTAAGAGCAGGCTACAGATATTCATAGAAGTCCCGGTAGTCAGCTCTCACCTTTAATAAGCTATTCCGAGGGTGAGAGCTGGCTACAGAAATTCATAGAAGTCCCGGTAGCCGGCTCTCACCTTTAATAAGCTATTCCGAGGGTGAGAGCAGGCTACAGAAATTTATAGAAGTCCCAGTAGCCGGCTCTCACCTTTAATAAGCTATGACGAGGGTGAGAGCTGGCTACAGATATTCATAGAAGTCCCGGTAGCCGGCTCTCACCTTTAATAAGCTATTCTGAGGGTGAGAGCTGGCTACAGAAATTCATAGAAGTCCCGGTAGCCGGCTCTCACCTTTAATAAGCAATTCCGAGGGTGAGAGCTGCCTACAGAAATTCATAGAAGTCCCAGTAGCCGGCCCTCACCTTTAATAAGCTATTCTGAGGGTGAGAGCTGGCTACAGATATTCATAGAAGTCCCGGTAGCCAGATCTCACCTTTAATTAGCTATTCCGAGGATGAGAGCTGGCTACAGAAATTCATAGAAGTCCCAGTAGCCGGCCCTCACCTTTAATAAGCTATTCCGAGGGTGGGAGCTGGCTATAGAAATGCATAGAAGTCCCAGTAGCCGGCTCTCACCTTTAATAAGCTATTCCGAGGGTGTGAGCTGGCTACAGAAATTCATAGAAGTCCCAGTAGACGGCCCTCACCTTTAGTAAGCTATTCCGAGGGTGGGAGCTGGCTATAGAAATTCATAGAAGTCCCAGTTGCCGGCTCTCACCTTTAATAAGCTATTCCGAGGGTGAGAGCTGGCTACAGAAATTCATAGAAGTCCCAGTAGCCGGATCTCACCTTTAATAAGCTATTCCGAGGGTGAGAGCTGGCTACAGAAATTCATAGAAGTCCCAGTAGCCAGCTCCCACCTTTAATAAGCTATTCCGAGGGTGAGAGCTGGCTACAGAAATTCATAGAAGTCCCAGTAGCTGGCTCTCACCTTTAATAAGCTATTCCGAGGGTGAGAGCTGGCTACAGATATTCATAGAAGTCCCGGTAGCCAGATCTCACCTTTAATAAGCTATTCCGAGGGTGAGAGCTGGCTATAGAAATTCATAGAAGTCCCAGTAGCCGGCCCTCACCTTTAATAAGCTATTCCGAGGGTGGGAGCTGGCTATAGAAATTCATAGAAGTCCCAGTAGCCGGCTCTCACCTTTAATAAGCTATTCCGAGGGTGAGAGCTGGCTACAGAAATTCATAGAAGTCCCAGTAGCCGGCCCTCACCTTTAATAAGCTATTCCGAGGGTGGGAGCTGGCTATAGAAATTCATAGAAGTCCCAGTAGCCGGCTCTCAACTTTAATAAGCTATTCCGAGGGTGAGAGCTGGCTACAGAAATTCATAGAAGTCCCAGTAGCCGGCTCTCACCTTTAATAAGCTATTCCGAGGGTGAGAGCTGGCTACAGAAATTCATAGAAGTCCCAGTAGCCAGCTCCCACCTTTAATAAGCTATTCCGAGCGTGAGAGCTGGCTACAGAAATTCATAGGAGTCCCGGTAGCCGGCCCTCACCTTTAATAAGCTATTCCGAGGGTGAGAGCTGGCTACAGATATTCATAGAAGTCCCAGTAGCCAGCTCTCACCTTTAATAAGCTATTCCGAGGGTGAGAGCTGGCTACAGATATTCATAGAAGTCCCAGTAGCCGGCCCTCACCTTTAATAAGCTATTCCGAGGGTGAGAGCTGGCTACAGATATTCATAGAAGTCCCAGTAGCCGGCTTTCACCTTTAATAAGGTATTCCGAGGGTGAGAGCTGGCCAAAGAAATTCATAGAAGTCCCGGTAGCCGTCTTCCACCTTTAATAAGCTATTGCGAGGGTGAAAGCTGGCTACAGATATTCATAGAAGTCCCAGTAGCCGGCCCTCACCTTTAATAAGCTATTCCGAGGGTGAGAGCTGGCTACAGAAATTCATAGAAGTCCCAGTAGCCAGCTCTCACCTTTAATAAGCTATTCCGAGGGTGAGAGCTGGCTACAGATATTCATAGAAGTCCCAGTAGCCGGCCCTCACCTTTTATAAGCTATTCTGAGGGTGAGAGCTGGCTACAGATATTCATAGAAGTCCCAGTAGCCGGCTCTCACCTTTAATAAGGTATTCCGAGGGTGAGAGCTGGCTACAGAAATTCATAGAAGTCCCGGTAGCCGGCTTCCACCTTTAATAAGCTATTCCGAGGGTGAGAGCTGGCTACAGAAATTCATAGAAGTCCCAGTAGCCAGCTCCCACCTTTAATAAGCTATTCCGAGGGTGAGAGCTGGCTACAGAAATTCATAGAAGTCCCAGTAGCCAGCTCTCACCTTTAATAAGCTATTCAGAGGGTGGGAGCTGGCTACAGAAATTCATAGACGTCCCAGTAGCCGGCTCTCACCTTTAATAAGCTATTCCGAGGGTGAGAGCTGGCTACAGAAATTCATAGAAGTCCCAGTAGCCGGCTCTCACCTTTAATAAGCTATTCCGAGGGTGGGAGCTGGCTATAGAAATTCATAGAAGTCCCAGTAGCCGTCTCTCACCTTTAATAAGCTATTCCGAGGGTGAGAGCTGGCTACAGAAATTCATAGAAGTCCCAGTAGCCGGCCCTCACCTTTAATAAGCTATTCTGAGGGTGGGAGCTGGCTATAGAAATTCATAGAAGTCCCAGTAGCCGGCCCTCACCTTTAATAAGCTATTCCGAGGGTGAGAGCTGGCTATAGAAATTCATAGAAGTCCAGGTAGCCGGCCCTCACCTTTAATAAGCTATTCCGAGGGTGGGAGCTGGCTATAGAAATTCATAGAAGTCCCAGTAGCCGGCCCTCACCTTTAATAAGCTATTCCGAGGGTGAGAGCTGGCTACAGATATTCATAGAAGTCCCAGTAGCCGGCTCTCACCTTTAATAAGCTATTCTGAGGGTGAGAGCAGGCTACAGAAATTCATAGAAGTCCCGGTAGCCGGCTCTCACCTTTAATAAGCTATTCCGAGGGTAAGAGCAGGCTACAGATATTCATAGAAGTCCCGGTAGTCAGCTCTCACCTTTAATAAGCTATTCCGAGGGTGAGAGCTGGCTACAGAAATTCATAGAAGTCCCGGTAGCCGGCTCTCACCTTTAATAAGCTATTCCGAGGGTGAGAGCAGGATACAGAAATTTATAGAAGTCTCAGTAGCCAGATCTCACCTTTAATAAGCTATGACGAGGGTGAGAGCTGGCTACAGATATTCATAGAAGTCCCGGTAGCCGGCTCTCACCTTTAACAAGCTATTCTGAGGGTGAGAGCTGGCTACAGAAATTCATAGAAGTCCCGGTAGCCGGCTCTCACCTTTAATAAGCAATTCCGAGGGTGAGAGCTGCCTACAGAAATTCATAGAAGTCCCAGTAGCCGGCCCTCACCTTTAATAAGCTATTCCGAGGGTGAGAGCTGGCTACAGATATTCATAGAAGTCCCGGTAGCCAGATCTCACCTTTAATAAGCTATTCCGAGGATGAGAGCTGGCTACAGAAATTCATAGAAGTCCCAGTAGCCGGCCCTCACCTTTAATAAGCTATTCCGAGGGTGGGAGCTGGCTATAGAAATGCATCTAAGTCCCAGTAGCCGGCTCTCACCTTTAATAAGCTATTCCGAGGGTGTGAGCTGGCTACAGAAATTCATAGAAGTCCCAGTAGCCGGCCCTCACCTTTAGTAAGCTATTCCGAGGGTGGGAGCTGGCTATAGAAATTCATAGAAGTCCCAGTAGCCGGCTCTCACCTTTAATAAGCTATTCCGGGGGTGAGAGCTGGCTACAGAAATTCATAGAAGTCCCGGTAGCCAGCTCTCACCTTTAATAAGCTATTCCGAGAGTGAGAGCTGGCTACAGAAATTCATAGAAGTCCCAGTAGCCGGCTCTCACCTTTACTAAGCTATTCCGAGGGTGAGAGCTGGCTACAGAAATTCATAGAAATCCCAGTAGCCAGCTCCCACCTTTAATAAGCTATTCCGAGAGTGAGAGCTGGCTAAAGAAATTCATAGAAATCCCAGTAGCCGGCTCTCACCTTTAATAAGCTATTCCGAGGGTGAGAGCTGGCTATAGAAATTCATAGAAGTCCCAGTAGCCGGCCCTCACCTTTAATAAGCTATTCCGAGGGTGGGTGCTGGCTATAGAAATTCATAGAAATCCCAGTAGCCAGCTCCCACCTTTAATAAGCTATTCCGAGGGTGAGAGCTGGCTACAGAAATTCATAGAAGTCCCAGTAGCCAGCTCCCACCTTTAATAAGCTATTCCGAGGGTGAGAGCTGGCTACAGAAATTCATAGAAGTCCCAGTAGCCAGCTCTCACCTTTAATAAGCTATTCAGAGGGTGGGAGCTGGCTACAGAAATTCATAGACGTCCCAGTAGCCGGCTCTCACCTTTAATAAGCTATTCCGAGGGTGAGAGCTGGCTACAGAAATTCATAGAAGTCCCAGTAGCCGGCTCTCACCTTTAATAAGCTATTCCGAGGGTGGGAGCTGGCTATAGAAATTCATAGAAGTCCCAGTAGCCGTCTCTCACCTTTGATAAGCTATTCCGAGGGTGAGAGCTGGCTACAGAAATTCATAGAAGTCCCAGTAGCCGGCCCTCACCTTTAATAAGCTATTCTGAGGGTGGGAGCTGGCTATAGAAATTCATAGAAGTCCCAGTAGCCGGCCCTCACCTTTAATAAGCTATTCCGAGGGTGAGAGCTGGCTATAGAAATTCATAGAAGTCCAGGTAGCCGGCCCTCACCTTTAATAAGCTATTCCGAGGGTGGGAGCTGGCTATAGAAATTCATAGAAGTCCCAGTAGCCGGCCCTCACCTTTAATAAGCTATTCCGAGGGTGAGAGCTGGCTACAGATATTCATAGAAGTCCCAGTAGCCGGCTCTCACCTTTAATAAGCTATTCTGAGGGTGAGAGCAGGCTACAGAAATTCATAGAAGTCCCGGTAGCCGGCTCTCACCTTTAATAAGCTATTCCGAGGGTAAGAGCAGGCTACAGATATTCATAGAAGTCCCGGTAGTCAGCTCTCACCTTTAATAAGCTATTCCGAGGGTGAGAGCTGGCTACAGAAATTCATAGAAGTCCCGGTAGCCGGCTCTCACCTTTAATAAGCTATTCCGAGGGTGAGAGCAGGATACAGAAATTTATAGAAGTCTCAGTAGCCAGATCTCACCTTTAATAAGCTATGACGAGGGTGAGAGCTGGCTACAGATATTCATAGAAGTCCCGGTAGCCGGCTCTCACCTTTAACAAGCTATTCTGAGGGTGAGAGCTGGCTACAGAAATTCATAGAAGTCCCGGTAGCCGGCTCTCACCTTTAATAAGCAATTCCGAGGGTGAGAGCTGCCTACAGAAATTCATAGAAGTCCCAGTAGCCGGCCCTCACCTTTAATAAGCTATTCCGAGGGTGAGAGCTGGCTACAGATATTCATAGAAGTCCCGGTAGCCAGATCTCACCTTTAATAAGCTATTCCGAGGATGAGAGCTGGCTACAGAAATTCATAGAAGTCCCAGTAGCCGGCCCTCACCTTTAATAAGCTATTCCGAGGGTGGGAGCTGGCTATAGAAATGCATCTAAGTCCCAGTAGCCGGCTCTCACCTTTAATAAGCTATTCCGAGGGTGTGAGCTGGCTACAGAAATTCATAGAAGTCCCAGTAGCCGGCCCTCACCTTTAGTAAGCTATTCCGAGGGTGGGAGCTGGCTATAGAAATTCATAGAAGTCCCAGTAGCCGGCTCTCACCTTTAATAAGCTATTCCGGGGGTGAGAGCTGGCTACAGAAATTCATAGAAGTCCCGGTAGCCAGCTCTCACCTTTAATAAGCTATTCCGAGAGTGAGAGCTGGCTACAGAAATTCATAGAAGTCCCAGTAGCCGGCTCTCACCTTTACTAAGCTATTCCGAGGGTGAGAGCTGGCTACAGAAATTCATAGAAATCCCAGTAGCCAGCTCCCACCTTTAATAAGCTATTCCGAGAGTGAGAGCTGGCTAAAGAAATTCATAGAAATCCCAGTAGCCGGCTCTCACCTTTAATAAGCTATTCCGAGGGTGAGAGCTGGCTATAGAAATTCATAGAAGTCCCAGTAGCCGGCCCTCACCTTTAATAAGCTATTCCGAGGGTGGGTGCTGGCTATAGAAATTCATAGAAATCCCAGTAGCCAGCTCCCACCTTTAATAAGCTATTCCGAGGGTGAGAGCTGGCTACAGAAATTCATAGAAGTCCCAGTAGCCGGCTCTCACCTTTAATAAGCTATTCAGAGAGTGAGAGCTGGCTACAGAAATTCATAGAAGTCCCAGTAGCCGGCTCTCACCTTTAATAAGCTATTCCGAGGGTGAGAGCTGGCTACAGATATTCATAGAAGTCCCGGTAGCCGGCTCTCACCTTTAGTAAGCTATTCTGAGGGTGAGAGCAGGCTACAGAAATTCATAGAAGTCCCGGTAGCCGGCTCTCACCTTTAATAAGCTATTCCGAGGGTAAGAGCAGGCTACAGATATTCATAGAAGTCCCGGTAGTCAGCTCTCACCTTTAATAAGCTATTCCGAGGGTGAGAGCTGGCTACAGAAATTCATAGAAGTCCCGGTAGCCGGCTCTCACCTTTAATAAGCTATTCCGAGGGTGAGAGCAGGCTACAGAAATTTATAGAAGTCCCAGTAGCCGGCTCTCACCTTTAATAAGCTATGACGAGGGTGAGAGCTGGCTACAGATATTCATAGAAGTCCCGGTAGCCGGCTCTCACCTTTAATAAGCTATTCTGAGGGTGAGAGCTGGCTACAGAAATTCATAGAAGTCCCGGTAGACGGCTCTCACCTTTAATAAGCAATTCCGAGGGTGAGAGCTGCCTACAGAAATTCATAGAAGTCCCAGTAGCCGGCCCTCACCTTTAATAAGCTATTCTGAGGGTGAGAGCTGGCTACAGATATTCATAGAAGTCCCGGTAGCCAGATCTCACCTTTAATTAGCTATTCCGAGGATGAGAGCTGGCTACAGAAATTCATAGAAGTCCCAGTAGCCGGCCCTCACCTTTAATAAGCTATTCTGAGGGTGGGAGCTGGCTATAGAAATGCATAGAAGTCCCAGTAGCCGGCTCTCACCTTTAATAAGCTATTCCGAGGGTGTGAGCTGGCTACAGAAATTCATAGAAGTCCCAGTAGCCGGCCCTCACCTTTAGTAAGCTATTCCGAGGGTGGGAGCTGGCTATAGAAATTCATAGAAGTCCCAGTAGCCGGCTCTCACCTTTAATAAGCTATTCCGAGGGTGAGAGCTGGCTACAGAAATTCATAGAAGTCCCAGTAGCAGGCTCTCACCTTTAATAAGCTATTCCGAGGGTGAGAGCTGGCTACAGAAATTCATAGAAGTCCCAGTAGCTGGCTCTCACCTTTAATAAGCTATTCCGAGGGTGAGAGCTGGCTACAGATATTTATAGAAGTCCCAGTTGCCGGCCCTCACCTTTAATAAGCTATTCCGAGGGTGAGAGCTGGCTACAGATATTCATAGAAGTCCCGGTAGCCAGATCTCACCTTTAATAAGCTATTCCGAGGGTGAGAGCTGGCTACAGAAATTCATAGAAGTCCCAGTAGCCGGCCCTCACCTTTAATAAGCTATTCCGAGGGTGGGAGCTGGCTATAGAAATTCATAGAAGTCCCAGTAGCCGGCTCTCACCTTTAATAAGCTATTCCGAGGGTGAGAGCTGGCTACAGAAATTCATAGAAGTCCCAGTAGCCGGCCCTCACCTTTAATAAGCTATTCCGAGGGTGGGAGCTGGCTATAGAAATTCATAGAAGTCCCAGTAGCCGGATCTCAACTTTAATAAGCTATTCCGAGGGTGAGAACTGGCTACAGAAATTCATAGAAGTCCCAGTAGCCGGCTCTCACCTTTAATAAGCTATTCCGAGGGTGAGAGCTGGCTACAGAAATTCATAGAAGTCCCAGTAGCCAGCTCCCACCTTTAATAAGCTATTCCGAGCGTGAGAGCTGGCTACAGAAATTCATAGGAGTCCCGGTAGCCGGCCCTCACCTTTAATAAGCTATTCCAAGGGTGAGAGCTGGCTACAGATATTCATAGAAGTCCCAGTAGCCAGCTCTCACCTTTAATAAGCTATTCCGAGGGTGAGAGCTGGCTACAGATATTCATAGAAGTCCCAGTAGCCGGCCCTCACCTTTAATAAGCTATTCCGAGGGTGAGAGCTGGCTAGAAGTCCCAGTAGCCGGCCCTCACCTTTAATAAGCTATTCCGAGGGTGAGAGCTGGCTACAGATATTCATAGAAGTCCCAGTAGCCGGCTTTCACCTTTAATAAGGTATTCCGAGGGTGAGAGCTTGCCAAAGAAATTCATAGAAGTCCCGGTAGCCGTCTTCCACCTTTAATAAGCTATTGCGAGGGTGAAAGCTGGCTACAGATATTCATAGAAGTCCCAGTAGCCGGCCCTCACCTTTAATAAGCTATTCCGAGGGTGAGAGCTGGCTACAGAAATTCATAGAAGTCCCAGTAGCCAGCTCTCACCTTTAATAAGCTATTCCGAGGGTGAGAGCTGGCTACAGATATTCATAGAAGTCCC
>NW_027365133.1:125000-127500 GCF_046119375.1 Phyllobates terribilis | reverse complement strand
AACGCATACCCAGGCCTACGGAGGTGAAAACCAGCTTAAATGAGTCAAAATGTGTCGGGGCTGAGAGGTACCTCTCTCTCATATATTCTGCCGGTGGTGTGCAAAACTGGGTCTTTGCATGGAGTGTCACCCTATACCCACTTTAGGGACGCATGCAAAAAAGTGCCCGATCGCCTGGAACTGTCAGGCGGATTCGGCTCCCTGGAATTTCCTCATTCTGGTTCTTTTTCACTTTTTGTCTCTTTTGCGACATCTAGTGGGCAGGCTGCATTACTGCAACCGGGGACACCTCAAAACGCTTGGAACTGGGGAGCGGGCTCAATTTACAAACGTTTTGCGGGTCCTGGAAGTCAAAATTGTGACTTCTGAAAACGACTAAGTATCAAGGACTCATCGCGCGAATCGCTCTGGAACTGAAATCGGATGCGCGCACTGACATGCTCCCCTCTCTGGAAGTCTGACACAAGTTGAAAAATTTTCTAAGTCCCCAAAAATTTTTTTTTTCAACTTTTTTTCAATTTTCCCCCTGTGGGATATATATTTTACCCACACTTTTGGAGCCCTCCTGGGATGCCCTCTAACATACTAGAACCTCATTTTGTGGAAGTTTTCACAAAATTGTGAAATTTTCCAAAAAGTCAGAAATTTTGCAAAAACGACTAAGTATCAAGGACTCATCGCGCGAATCGCTCTGGAACTGAAATCGGATGCGCGCACTGACATGCTCCCCTCTCTGGAAGTCTGACACATGTGTGAAAATTTTCTAAGTCCCCAAAAATTTTTTTTTTCAACTTTTTTTCAATTTTCCCCCTGTGGGATATATATTTTACCCACACTTTTGGAGCCCTCCTGGGATGCCCTCTAACATACTAGAACCTCATTTTGTGGAAGTTTTCACAAAATTGTGAAATTTTCAAAAAGTCAGAAATTTTGCCAAAAACGACTAAGTATCAAGGACTCATCGCGCGAATCGCTCTGGAACTGAAATCGGATGCGCGCACTGACACGCTCCCCTGTCTGGAAGTCTGACAAAAGTTGAAAAATTTTCTAAGTCCCCAAAAATTTTTTTTTTCAACTTTTTTTCAATTTTCCCCCTGTGGGATATATATTTTACCCACACTTTTGGAGCCCTCCTGGGATGCCCTCTAACATACTAGAACCTCATTTTGTGGAAGTTTTCACAAAATTGTGAAATTTTCCAAAAAGTCAGAAATTTTGCAAAAACGACTAAGTATCAAGGACTCATCGCGCGAATCGCTCTGGAACTGAAATCGGATGCGCGCACTGACATGCTCCCCTCTCTGGAAGTCTGACACATGTGTGAAAATTTTCTAAGTCCCCAAAAATTTTTTTTTTCAACTTTTTTTCAATTTTCCCCCTGTGGGATATATATTTTACCCACACTTTTGGAGCCCTCCTGGGATGCCCTCTAACATACTAGAACCTCATTTTGTGGAAGTTTTCACAAAATTGTGAAATTTTCAAAAAGTCAGAAATTTTGCCAAAAACGACTAAGTATCAAGGACTCATCGCGCGAATCGCTCTGGAACTGAAATCGGATGCGCGCACTGACACGCTCCCCTGTCTGGAAGTCTGACAAAAGTTGAAAAATTTTCTAAGTCCCCAAAAATTTTTTTTTTCAACTTTTTTTCAATTTTCCCCCTGTGGGATATATATTTTACCCACACTTTTGGAGCCCTCCTGGGATGCCCTCTAACATACTAGAACCTCATTTTGTGGAAGTTTTCACAAAATTGTGAAATTTTCCAAAAAGTCAGAAATTTTGCAAAAACGACTAAGTATCAAGGACTCATCGCGCGAATCGCTCTGGAACTGAAATCGGATGCGCGCACTGACATGCTCCCCTGTCTGGAAGTCTGACAAAAGTTGAAAAATTTTCTAAGTCCCCAAAAATTTTTTTTTTCAACTTTTTTTCAATTTTCCCCCTGTGGGATATATATTTTACCCACACTTTTGGAGCCCTCCTGGGATGCCCTCTAACATACTAGAACCTCATTTTGTGGAAGTTTTCACAAAATTGTGAAATTTTCCAAAAAGTCAGAAATTTTGCAAAAACGACTAAGTATCAAGGACTCATCGCGCGAATCGCTCTGGAACTGAAATCGGATGCGCGCACTGACATGCTCCCCTCTCTGGAAGTCTGACACATGTGTGAAAATTTTCTAAGTCCCCAAAAATTTTTTTTTTCAACTTTTTTTCAATTTTCCCCCTGTGGGATATATATTTTACCCACACTTTTGGAGCCCTCCTGGGATGCCCTCTAACATACTAGAACCTCATTTTGTGGAAGTTTTCACAAAATTGTGAAATTTTCAAAAAGTCAGAAATTTTGCCAAAAACGACTAAGTATCAAGGACTCATCGCGCGAATCGCTCTGGAACTGAAATCGGATGCGCGCACTGACACGCTCCCCTGTCTGGAAGTCTGACAAAAGTTGAAAAATTTTCTAAGTCCCCAAAAATTTTTTTTTTCAACTTTT
>NW_027365133.1:112500-115000 GCF_046119375.1 Phyllobates terribilis | reverse complement strand
CCCAAGTACGGAGGCTGCAAACCCCTGTCGTCGGGAGATACGTGCCCACGAGTCCTGGAAGCGCGACTCGGGTACAGGCGCCCTTGCGGGGGGGTACTGGATGTGGAACAGCACTGGGGTCGAAGCCACAAAAGCATCCGCCCTCATGGAGCCTCTCCTCGGCCTAAAAATCCAGATTTTAGCCTTGACGGCGCCCCCATGTGGAGAACCAGGGCCCGCGGGGGGGTCTGGCCAGGCTCACTTCAACCCAGGAACACCTCTCTGACTTGGGATAGGCGACCGGCAAAAGTCCCCCCACGCAGCTGCGGAAGCCTGGGTTCAGCCAAGGTGCAGACCTCCAGCCGAACAGGGACTCATAGCCAAAACGCATACCCAGGCCTACGGAGGTGAAAACCAGCTTAAATGAGTCAAAATGTGTCGGGGCTGAGAGGTACCTCTCTCTCATATATTCTGCCGGTGGTGTGCAAAACTGGGTCTTTGCATGGAGTGTCACCCTATACCCACTTTAGGGACGCATGCAAAAAAGTGCCCGATCGCCTGGAACTGTCAGGCGGATTCGGCTCCCTGGAATTTCCTCATTCTGGTTCTTTTTCACTTTTTGTCTCTTTTGCGACATCTAGTGGGCAGGCTGCATTACTGCAACCGGGGACACCTCAAAACGCTTGGAACTGGGGAGCGGGCTCAATTTACAAACGTTTTGCGGGTCCTGGAAGTCAAAATTGTGACTTCTGAAAACGACTAAGTATCAAGGACTCATCGCGCGAATCGCTCTGGAACTGAAATCGGATGCGCGCACTGACATGCTCCCCTCTCTGGAAGTCTGACACAAGTTGAAAAATTTTCTAAGTCCCCAAAAATTTTTTTTTTCAACTTTTTTTCAATTTTCCCCCTGTGGGATATATATTTTACCCACACTTTTGGAGCCCTCCTGGGATGCCCTCTAACATACTAGAACCTCATTTTGTGGAAGTTTTCACAAAATTGTGAAATTTTCCAAAAAGTCAGAAATTTTGCAAAAACGACTAAGTATCAAGGACTCATCGCGCGAATCGCTCTGGAACTGAAATCGGATGCGCGCACTGACACGCTCCCCTGTCTGGAAGTCTGACAAAAGTTGAAAAATTTTCTAAGTCCCCAAAAATTTTTTTTTTCAACTTTTTTTCAATTTTCCCCCTGTGGGATATATATTTTACCCACACTTTTGGAGCCCTCCTGGGATGCCCTCTAACATACTAGAACCTCATTTTGTGGAAGTTTTCACAAAATTGTGAAATTTTCCAAAAAGTCAGAAATTTTGCAAAAACGACTAAGTATCAAGGACTCATCGCGCGAATCGCTCTGGAACTGAAATCGGATGCGCGCACTGACATGCTCCCCTCTCTGGAAGTCTGACACATGTGTGAAAATTTTCTAAGTCCCCAAAAATTTTTTTTTTCAACTTTTTTTCAATTTTCCCCCTGTGGGATATATATTTTACCCACACTTTTGGAGCCCTCCTGGGATGCCCTCTAACATACTAGAACCTCATTTTGTGGAAGTTTTCACAAAATTGTGAAATTTTCAAAAAGTCAGAAATTTTGCCAAAAACGACTAAGTATCAAGGACTCATCGCGCGAATCGCTCTGGAACTGAAATCGGATGCGCGCACTGACACGCTCCCCTGTCTGGAAGTCTGACAAAAGTTGAAAAATTTTCTAAGTCCCCAAAAATTTTTTTTTTCAACTTTTTTTCAATTTTCCCCCTGTGGGATATATATTTTACCCACACTTTTGGAGCCCTCCTGGGATGCCCTCTAACATACTAGAACCTCATTTTGTGGAAGTTTTCACAAAATTGTGAAATTTTCCAAAAAGTCAGAAATTTTGCAAAAACGACTAAGTATCAAGGACTCATCGCGCGAATCGCTCTGGAACTGAAATCGGATGCGCGCACTGACATGCTCCCCTCTCTGGAAGTCTGACACATGTGTGAAAATTTTCTAAGTCCCCAAAAATTTTTTTTTTCAACTTTTTTTCAATTTTCCCCCTGTGGGATATATATTTTACCCACACTTTTGGAGCCCTCCTGGGATGCCCTCTAACATACTAGAACCTCATTTTGTGGAAGTTTTCACAAAATTGTGAAATTTTCAAAAAGTCAGAAATTTTGCCAAAAACGACTAAGTATCAAGGACTCATCGCGCGAATCGCTCTGGAACTGAAATCGGATGCGCGCACTGACACGCTCCCCTGTCTGGAAGTCTGACAAAAGTTGAAAAATTTTCTAAGTCCCCAAAAATTTTTTTTTTCAACTTTTTTTCAATTTTCCCCCTGTGGGATATATATTTTACCCACACTTTTGGAGCCCTCCTGGGATGCCCTCTAACATACTAGAACCTCATTTTGTGGAAGTTTTCACAAAATTGTGAAATTTTCCAAAAAGTCAGAAATTTTGCAAAAACGACTAAGTATCAAGGACTCATCGCGCGAATCGCTCTGGAACTGAAATCGGATGCGCGCAC
>NW_027365133.1:100000-102500 GCF_046119375.1 Phyllobates terribilis | reverse complement strand
GCTCTGGCACTAACCCGGCGACGCTGAGGTCGCGTGGGTGGTCGTCGGCCTGGCCGTGTCGGCGTCGCCCTCCAGCGTAGTCCCTCTTCCCGCTCGCGCCCGTAACCTCAAAGGGATGCCCGAGCGGCTTTTCTTCCCAGGGCTGCTCCCCGCCCAGGGCGGGAGCGCAGGGGGATCCCAGGTCGGCCTTTCACCGTACTCCCTACCTCTTGGCCCTCGTTCCTTCTCCCGTTCTCCATCTAACCCCTTGGCTCTGGGGTTTCCGCTCTCCCTCTCTCGCTCTCTCTCCTGCTCCCTGGCCGAGCCGCCTGGGAGGACGAGGGTCGAGGGGGAAGGCAACGGTCGGGCTGGGGCACACCGCACGGTGAGAACCCCCTTCGCCTGCCTCCACACCTCTGTCGTCCTCCCCACTGACGTAGGGGCTCGGGAAAAGACTGGAAATCGCGAAGCTCGGCAGTGGCGCGGAGAGGCCACCCACCGCCGCCGCTGTCGCCACCGCCGCGGAGGCCGCCCTTTCGGACACGAGGGGCAGCGCGAGCCTCCGCTGGCCGGGTACGCATCTGGAAGAAAAGGGCCGCCCTCGGAGAAGATCGCTGTGCTTCCCCGCACAGGGAGCGATTCGGACGACGGGCCCCCACGCCTGGCTGGGTGGGCGCCCCGCCGTTCGCCCGTACGGGTCGTCGGACCACTGCCTTCGCTCGGTTCGGGTCAAACTCCCCACGGCTCGGCCACCTCCGCAGACGGGAGGCGAGGCCGGCATGCGCGCCCAAAGATAGGTGTCGGAAGCCCGGGGGTAGAGGAGGAAGGGGACCGCTCACCTTAAGCCAGCGCGGGCTCCAAAGCCCGGGCCGAGCGAGCGGCGCCACCTCCCCACCCGGGAGCGCTGCGCCAGATCGATCGGAGGAAGAGCAGGGGTGCATGTAGGGACTTGCCCAAGTACGGAGGCTGCAAACCCCTGTCGTCGGGAGATACGTGCCCACGAGTCCTGGAAGCGCGACTCGGGTACAGGCGCCCTTGCGGGGGGGTACTGGATGTGGAACAGCACTGGGGTCGAAGCCACAAAAGCATCCGCCCTCATGGAGCCTCTCCTCGGCCTAAAAATCCAGATTTTAGCCTTGACGGCGCCCCCATGTGGAGAACCAGGGCCCGCGGGGGGGTCTGGCCAGGCTCACTTCAACCCAGGAACACCTCTCTGACTTGGGATAGGCGACCGGCAAAAGTCCCCCCACGCAGCTGCGGAAGCCTGGGTTCAGCCAAGGTGCAGACCTCCAGCCGAACAGGGACTCATAGCCAAAACGCATACCCAGGCCTACGGAGGTGAAAACCAGCTTAAATGAGTCAAAATGTGTCGGGGCTGAGAGGTACCTCTCTCTCATATATTCTGCCGGTGGTGTGCAAAACTGGGTCTTTGCATGGAGTGTCACCCTATACCCACTTTAGGGACGCATGCAAAAAAGTGCCCGATCGCCTGGAACTGTCAGGCGGATTCGGCTCCCTGGAATTTCCTCATTCTGGTTCTTTTTCACTTTTTGTCTCTTTTGCGACATCTAGTGGGCAGGCTGCATTACTGCAACCGGGGACACCTCAAAACGCTTGGAACTGGGGAGCGGGCTCAATTTACAAACGTTTTGCGGGTCCTGGAAGTCAAAATTGTGACTTCTGAAAACGACTAAGTATCAAGGACTCATCGCGCGAATCGCTCTGGAACTGAAATCGGATGCGCGCACTGACATGCTCCCCTCTCTGGAAGTCTGACACAAGTTGAAAAATTTTCTAAGTCCCCAAAAATTTTTTTTTTCAACTTTTTTTCAATTTTCCCCCTGTGGGATATATATTTTACCCACACTTTTGGAGCCCTCCTGGGATGCCCTCTAACATACTAGAACCTCATTTTGTGGAAGTTTTCACAAAATTGTGAAATTTTCCAAAAAGTCAGAAATTTTGCAAAAACGACTAAGTATCAAGGACTCATCGCGCGAATCGCTCTGGAACTGAAATCGGATGCGCGCACTGACATGCTCCCCTCTCTGGAAGTCTGACACATGTGTGAAAATTTTCTAAGTCCCCAAAAATTTTTTTTTTCAACTTTTTTTCAATTTTCCCCCTGTGGGATATATATTTTACCCACACTTTTGGAGCCCTCCTGGGATGCCCTCTAACATACTAGAACCTCATTTTGTGGAAGTTTTCACAAAATTGTGAAATTTTCAAAAAGTCAGAAATTTTGCCAAAAACGACTAAGTATCAAGGACTCATCGCGCGAATCGCTCTGGAACTGAAATCGGATGCGCGCACTGACACGCTCCCCTGTCTGGAAGTCTGACAAAAGTTGAAAAATTTTCTAAGTCCCCAAAAATTTTTTTTTTCAACTTTTTTTCAATTTTCCCCCTGTGGGATATATATTTTACCCACACTTTTGGAGCCCTCCTGGGATGCCCTCTAACATACTAGAACCTCATTTTGTGGAAGTTTTCACAAAATTGTGAAATTTTCCAAAAAG
>NW_027365133.1:50000-95000 GCF_046119375.1 Phyllobates terribilis | reverse complement strand
GGAGAACTACAGCTCCCAAGAGCCTCCGCGGGAGAACGGAACTCTCCCTTCCTGCCTTCCTGGATTGGCTGAGACTGAAGAAAATGGCAGACAAAGAGCAGCGGATACCCGCCGGCTGCTGTCATCCTTAAGTTAGGTACACTCAACGATCCTATGTCCCAACAGGACTGGGGCAAAGCACCACAACAGGGGGACACTGGGCCACACAGGACAGGACAGGGCCAGAGGACGAGGCTAGAGGGACGCAGAGGCTTACAGGACAGGAGCAGAGGACGGGGGGTGGTGCCTGCAGCAGAGACACTGGGGGACAGCCAGAGACAGGGGGACACAGGGGACAGCCAGAGCCACAGGGGGACATGGGGGACAGCCAGAGACACAGGGGGACACGGGGGACAGCCAGAGCCACAGGGGGACATGGGGGACAGCCAGAGACACAGGGGGACACGGGGGACAGCCAGAGACAGGGGGACAGCCAGAGCCACAGGGGGACACGGGGGACAGCCAGAGCCACAGGGGGACACGGGGGACAGCCAGAGACAGGGGGACAGCCAGAGACACAGGGGGACATGGGGGACAGCCAGAGCCACAGGGGGACACGGGGGACAGCCAGAGACAGGGGGACACGGGGGACAGCCAGAGACAGGGGGACACTGGGGACAGCCAGAGACAGGGGGACATGAGGGACAGCCAGAGACAGGGGGACACGGGGGACAGCCAGAGTCACAGGGGGACACGGGGGACAGCCAGAGACATGGGGGACAGCCAGAGACACAGGGGGACACGGGGGACAGCCAGAGACACAGGGGGACACGGGGGACAGCCAGAGCCACAGGGGGACAGCCAGAGCCACAGGGGGACACGGGGGACAGCCAGAGACAGGGGGACACGGGGGACAGCCAGAGCCACAGGGGGACACGGGGGACAGCCAGAGACACAGGGGGACACGGGGGACAGCCAGAGACTCAGGGGGACACGGGGGACAGCCAGAGACAGGGGGACAGCCAGAGACACAGGGGGACACGGGGGACAGCCAGAGACAGGGGGACAGCCAGAGCCACAGGGGGACACGGGGGACAGCCAGAGCCACAGGGGGACACGGGGGACAGCCAGAGACAGGGGGACAGCCAGAGACACAGGGGGACATGGGGGACAGCCAGAGACACAGGGGGACACGGGGGACAGCCAGAGACAGGGGGACAGCCAGAGCCACAGGGGGACACGGGGGACAGCCAGAGCCACAGGGGGACACGGGGGACAGCCAGAGACAGGGGGACAGCCAGAGACACAGGGGGACATGGGGGACAGCCAGAGCCACAGGGGGACACGGGGGACAGCCAGAGACAGGGGGACACTGGGGACAGCCAGAGACAGGGGGACACTGGGGACAGCCAGAGACAGGGGGACATGAGGGACAGCCAGAGACAGGGGGACACGGGGGACAGCCAGAGTCACAGGGGGACACGGGGGACAGCCAGAGACATGGGGGACAGCCAGAGACACAGGGGGACACGGGGGACAGCCAGAGACACAGGGGGACACGGGGGACAGCCAGAGCCACAGGGGGACAGCCAGAGCCACAGGGGGACACGGGGGACAGCCAGAGACAGGGGGACACGGGGGACAGCCAGAGCCACAGGGGGACACGGGGGACAGCCAGAGACACAGGGGGACACGGGGGACAGCCAGAGACTCAGGGGGACACGGGGGACAGCCAGAGACAGGGGGACAGCCAGAGACACAGGGGGACACGGGGGACAGCCAGAGACAGGGGGACAGCCAGAGCCACAGGGGGACAGCCAGAGCCACAGGGGGACACGGGGGACAGCCAGAGACAGGGGGACACGGGGGACAGCCAGAGACAGGGGGACAGCCAGAGACAGGGGGACAGCCAGAGCCACAGGGGGACAGCCAGAGCCACAGGGGGACACGGGGGACAGCCAGAGACAGGGGGACACGGGGGACAGCCAGAGACACAGGGGGACACGGGGGACAGCCAGAGACACAGGGGGACACGGGGGACAGCCAGAGACACAGGGGGACACTGGGGACAGCCAGAGACACAGGGGGACACTGGGGACAGCCAGAGACAGGGGGACACGGGGGACAGCCAGAGCCACAGGGGGACACGGGGGACAGCCAGAGACAGGGGGACATGAGGGACAGCCAGAGACACAGGGGGACACTAGGGACAGCCAGAGACAGGGGGACATGAGGGACAGCCAGAGACACAGGGGGACACGGGGGACAGGCAGAGACAGGGGGTCACGGGGGACAGCCAGAGACAGGGGGTCACGGGGGGGCAGCCAGACACTAGGGGACACGGGGGACAGCCAGAGACAGGGGGACACGGGGGACAGCCAGAGACAGCGAGATATGGGCCACAGGCAGAGCCAGGGGGACATGGGGAGCAGGTACAGACAGACACCGCACACGGGGGAGACAGCAGGCACAGGGGGACACAGCTACAGAGGGACACAGCTACAGAGGGACACAGCTACAGGAGTACAAAGCCACAGGGTGACAGACAACCACACCACTGCACACCTACACCGCCGCACGCCCGCATGTATTGCATTATTCTTAAATCTTCATAAATAAACTACATACATATTCTAGAATACCCGATGTGTTTGAATCGGGCAACCATCTAATATATATATATGTGTGCTGTCTTCCTCCTGTGTGCGTTACTCCCTGTGTATGTGTGTTTCTTTGTGTATGTCCCAACTGGCCAGCTGGGACGCGGCTGCTGGTGGTGGTGTCGTCCTCCCTGGCCAGCTGGGACGCGGCTGCTGGTGGTGGTGTCGTCCCCCCTGGCCAGCCGGGACGCGGCTGCTGGTGGTGGTGTCGTCCCCCCTGGCCAGCTGGGACGCGGCTGCTGGTGGTGGTGTCGTCCCCCCTGGCCAGCTGGGACGCGGCTGCTGGTGGTGGTGTCGTCCTCCCTGGGACGCGGCTGCTGGTGGTGGTGTCGTCCCCCCTGGCCAGCTGGGACGCGGCTGCTGGTGGTGGTGTCGTCCCCCCTGGCCAGCTGGGACGCGGCTGCTGGTGGTGGTGTCTCCCCCCCTGGCCTGCTGGGACGCGGCTGCTGGTGGTGGTGTCGTCCCCCCTGGCCAGCTGGGACGCGGCTGCTGGTGGTGGTGTCGTCCCCCCTGGCCAGCTGGGACGCGGCTGCTGGTGGTGGTGTCGTCCTCCCTGGCCCGCTGGGACGCGGCTGCTGGTGGTGGTGTCTTCCCCCCTGGCCAGCTGGGACGCGGCTGCTGGTGGTGGTGTCGTCCCCCCTGGCCAGCTGGGACGCGGCTGCTGGTGGTGGTGTCTCCCCCCCTGGCCTGCTGGGACGCGGCTGCTGGTGGTGTCGCCCCCCTGGACAGCTGGGACTTGGCTGCTGGTGGTGGTGTCGTCCCCCCTGGCCAGCTGGGATTTGGCTGCTGGTGGTGGTGTCGTCCCCGCTGTCCAGCTGGGACGCGGCTGCTGGTGGTGGTGTCGTCCCCCCTCGCCAGCTGGGACGCGGCTGCTGGTGGTGGTGTCGTCCCGCCTGCCCAGCTGGGACGTGGCTGCTGGTGGTGGTGTCGTCACGCCTGGCCAGCTGGGACGCGGCTGCTGGTGGTGGTGTCCCCCCTGGCCAGCTGGGACGCGGCTGCTGGTGGTCTTATATGTATATATTGTATCATTATATATTTATATTATGGCAAATTAATTTCCCTTTTTTTTTTTTCTTCAGTTAGATAACGAAGCATTGTGGAGACACGGCTCTCCAGCCTCCATGATAACGCAACCCGGCTATCCTCTTCTAACTTGGTTTGAGTATATATGTATATGTGTGTATGTGTATGGCGTGAGCCAGCAGAGGCCGTCTCCCACCTGGCCGGCTGGGACGCGGCTGCTGGTGGTGGTGTCGTCCTCCCTGGCCCGCTGGGACGCGGCTGCTGGTGGTGGTGTCCCCCCTGGCCAGCTGGGATGCGGCTGCTGGTGGTAGTGTCCCCCCTGGCCCGTTGGGATGCGGCTGCTGGTGGTGTCGTCCCCCCTGGCCAGCTGGGACGCGGCTGCTGGTGGTGGTGTCGTCCCCCCTGGCCAGCTGGGACGCGGCTGCTGGTGGTGGTGTCCCCCCTGGCCAGCTGGGATGCGGCTGCTGGTGGTAGTGTCCCCCCTGGCCCGTTGGGACGCGGCTGCTGGTGGTGTCGTCCCGCCTGGTCAGCTGGGACACGGCTGCTGGTGGTGGTGTCGCCCCCCCTGGCCAGCGGGTACAGACACCTGAATGCCCGCAGCTCTGACAGTGAGAGTGACCCAGGGTCTAAAAAATGGCAAAGTCCCTTCATTTTAAGTAAATCCGGTTACTTAGCAGAACATAGTACAGATGTTAACCGGATGTACCCAAAGTTTATTGACCCTAATACCGTTACTTAGCCGAACATGGTACAGATGTTAACCGGATGTACCAAAAGTTTATTCACCCTAATCCCGTTACTTAGCAGAACATGGTGCAGATGTTAACCGGATGTACCCAAAGTTTATTCACCCTAATCCCGTTACTTAGCAGAACATGGTACAGATGTTAACCGGATGTACCCAAAGTTTATTCACCCTAATCCCGTTACTTACCAGAACATGGTGCAGATGTTAACCGGATGTACCCAAAGTTTATTCACCCTAATCCCGTTACTTACCAGAACATGGTGCAGATGTTAACCGGATGTACCCAAAGTTTATTGACCCTAATCCCGTTACTTAGCCGAACATGGTACAGATGTTAACCGGATGTACCCAAAGTTTATTCACCCTAATCCCGTTACTTAGCAGAACATGGTACAGATGTTAACCGGATGTACCCAAAGTTTATTGACCCCACTCCGGACACCTGGATGCCCGCACCCCCTATTCCGGACACCTGGATGCCCGCACCTCTGACAGTGGGAGTGACCAGGGTCTAAAAAACGACAAAGTCCCTTCATTTTGAGTAATTCCGGTTAAGTAGTATAATGCAACCCGGCTACCCTCTTCTTCCTTGGTTTGAGTATATATGTATATGTGTGTATGTGTATGGCGTGAGCCAGCAGAGGCCGTCTCCCACCTGGCCGGCTGGGACGCGGCTGCTGGTGGTGGTGTCGTCCCCCCTGGCCCGCTGGGACGCGGCTGCTGGTGGTGGTGTTGTCCCCCCTGGCCAGCTGGGACGCGGCTGCTGGTGGTGGTGTCGTCCCCTAGCCAGCTGGGACGCGGCTGCTGGTGGTGGTGTCGCCCCCCCTGGCCAGCTGGGACGCGGCTGCTGGTGGAGGTGTCGTCCCACCTGACCAGCTGGGACGCGGCTGCTGGTGATGTCCCCATTGGCCAGCTGGGATGCGGCTGCTGGTGGTGATGTTGTCCTGCCTGGCCAGCTGGGATGCGGCTGCTGGTGGTGGTGTCGTCTCCCCTGGCCAGCTGGGACGCGGCTGCTGGTGGTGGTGTCGTCCCGCCTGCCCAGCTAGGACGCGGCTGCTGGTGGTGGTGTCCCCCCTGGCCAGCTAGGACGCGGCTGCTGGTGGTGGTGTCCCCCCTGGCCAGCTGGGACCCGGCTCCTGGTGGTCTTATATGTATATATTGTATCATTATATATTTATATTATGTCAAATTAATTTCCCTTTTTTTTTTTTCTTCAGTTAGATAACGAATCATTGTGGAGACGCGGCTCTCCAGCCTCCATGATAACGCAACCCGGCTATCCTCTTCTAACTTGGTTTGAGTATATATGTATATGTGTGTATGTGTATGGCGTGAGCCAGCAGAGGCCGTATACCCCCTGGCCAGCTGGGACGCGGCTCCTGGTGGTGGTGTCGTCCCCCCTGGCCAGCTGGGACTCGGCTGCTGGTGGTGGTGTCGTCCCCCCTGACCAGCTGGGACTTGGCTGCTGGTGGTGGTGTCTCCCCCCTGGCGAGCTGGGACGCGGCTGCTGGTGGTGGTGTCGTCCCCTAGCCAGCTGGGACGCGGCTGCTGGTGGTGGTGTTGCCCCCCCTGGCCAGCTGGGACGCGGCTGCTGGTGGAGGTGTCGTCCCACCTGACCAGCTGGGACGCGGCTGCTGGTGATGTCCCCATTGGCCAGCTGGGATGCGGCTGTGGTGGTGATGTTGTCCCGCCTGGCCAGCTGGGATGCGGCTGCTGGTGGTGGTGTCGTCCCGCCTGGCCAGCTGGGACGCGGCTGCTGGTGGTGGTGTCGTCCCCGCTGTCCTGCTGGGACGCGGCTGCTGGTGGTGGTGTCGTCCCCCCTGGCCAGCTGGGACGCGGCTGCTGGTGGTGGTGTCGTCCCCCCTGGCCAGCTGGGACGCGGCTGCTGGTGGTGGTGTCCCCCCTGGCCAGCTGGGATGCGGCTGCTGGTGGTAGTGTCCCCCCTGGCCCGTTGGGACGCGGCTGCTGGTGGTGTCGTCCCGCCTGGTCAGCTGGGACACGGCTGCTGGTGGTGGTGTCGCCCCCCCTGGCCAGCGGGTACAGACACCTGAATGCCCGCACCTCTGACAGTGGGAGTGACCCAGGGTCTAAAAAATGGCAAAGTCCCTTCATTTTAAGTAAATCCGGTTACTTAGCAGAACATAGTACAGATGTTAACCGGATGTACCCAAAGTTTATTCACCCTAATCCCGTTACTTACCAGAACATGGTGCAGATGTTAACCGGATGTACCCAAAGTTTATTCACCCTAATCCCGTTACTTAGCAGAACATAGTACAGATGTTAACCGGATGTACCCAAAGTTTATTGACCCTAATCCCGTTACTTAGCAGAACATGGTACAGATGTTAACCGGATGTACCCAAAGTTTATTCACCCTAATCCCGTTACTTAGCCGAACATGGTACAGATGTTAACCGGATGTACCCAAAGTTTATTGACCCCACTCCGGACACCTGGATGCCCGCACCCCCTATTCCGGACACCTGGATGCCCGCACCTCTGACAGTGGGAGTGACCCAGGGTCTAAAAAACGACAAAGTCCCTTCATTTTGAGTAATTCCGGTTAAGTAGTATAACGCAACCCGGCTACCCTCTTCTTCCTTGGTTTGAGTATATATGTATATGTGTGTATGTGTATGGCGTGAGCCAGCAGAGACCGTCTCCCACCTGGCCGGCTGGGACGCGGCTGCTGGTGGTGGTGTCGTCCTCCCTGGCCCGCTGGGACGCGGCTGCTGGTGGTGGTGGTGTCCGTCCCCCCCCCCCCCCGGCCAGCTGGGACGCGACATCTGGTGGTGGTGTCCCCCCCCCCCCCCCTCCCTGTCCAGCTGGGACGCGGCTGCTGGTGGTGGTGTCGTCCCGCCTGGCCAGCTGGGACGCGTGTGGTGGTGTCGTCCCCTCTGGCCAGCTGGGACGCGGCTGCTGGTGGTGGTGTCGTCCCGCCTGTCCAGCTGGGACGCGGCTGCTGGTGGTGGTGTCGTCCCGCCTGGCCAGCTGGGACGCGGGTGGTGGTGTCGTCCCCTCTGGCCAGCTGGGACGCGGCTGCTGGTGGTGGTGTCGTCCCCGCTGTCCTGCTGGGACGCGGCTGCTGGTGGTGGTGTCCCCCCTGGCCAGCTGGGACGCGGCTGCTGGTGGTGGTGTCGTCCCCGCTGTCCTGCTGGGACGCGGCTGCTGGTGGTGGTGTCCCCCCTGGCCAGCTGGGATGCGGCTGCTGGTGGTAGTGTCCCCCCTGGCCCGTTGGGACGCGGCTGTTGGTGGTATCGTCCCGCCTGGCCAGCTGGGACGCGGCTGCTGGTGGTGGTGTCGCCCCCCCTGGCCAGCGGGTACAGACACCTGAATGCCCGCACCTCTGACAGTGGGAGTGACCCAGGGTCTAAAAAATGGCAAAGTCCCTTCATTTTGAGTAAATCCGGTTACTTAGCAGAACATAGTACAGATGTTAACCGGATGTACCCAAAGTTTATTCACCCTAATCCCGTTACTTACCAGAACATGGTGCAGATGTTAACCGGATGTACCCAAAGTTTATTGACCCTAATCCCATTACTTAGCCGAACATGGTACAGATGTTAACCGGATGTACCCAAAGTTTATTGACCCCACTCCGGACACCTGGATGCCCGCACCCCCTATTCCGGACACCTGGATGCCCGCACCTCTGACAGTGGGAGTGACCAGGGTCTAAAAAAACGACAAAGTCCCTTCATTTTGAGTAATTCCGGTTAAGTAGTATAATGCAACCCGGCTACCCTCTTCTTCCTTGGTTTGAGTATATATGTATATGTGTGTATGTGTATGGCGTGAGCCAGCAGAGGCCGTCTCCCACCTGGCCGGCTGGGACGCGGCTGCTAGTGGTGGTGTCGTCCCCCCTGGCCCGCTGGGACGCGGCTGCTGGTGGTGGTGTTGTCCCCCCTGGCCAGCTGGGACGCGGCTGCTGGTGGTGGTGTCCCCCCTGGCCAGCTGGGACGCGACTGCTGGTGGTGGTGTCCCTCCTGGCCAGCTGGGACGCGGCTGCTGGTGGTGGTGTCCCCCCTGGCCAGCTGGGACGCGGCTGCTGGTGGTGGTGTCTCCCCTGGGCCGCTGGGACGCGGCTGCTGGTGGTGGTGTCGTCCCCCCTGGCCAGCTAGGACGCGGCTGCTGGTGGTGGTATCCCCCCTGGCCAGCTGGGACGCGACTGCTGGTGGTGGTGTCCCCCCTGGCCAGCTGGGACGCGACTGCTGGTGGTGGTGTCCCCCCTGGCCAGCTGGGACGCGGCTGCTGGTGGTGGTGGTGTCCCCCCTGGCCAGCTGGGACGCGGCTGCTGGTGGTGGTGTCGTCCCCCCTGGCCAGCGGGGACGCGGCTGCTGGTGGTGGTGTCGTCCCCCCTGGCCAGCTGGGACGCGGCTGCTGGTGGTGGTGTCGTCCCCCCTGGCCAGCTAGGACGCGGCTGCTGGTGGTGGTGTCCCCCCTGGCCAGCTGGGACCCGGCTCCTGGTGGTCTTATATGTATATATTGTATCATTATATATTTATATTATGTCAAATTAATTTCCCTTTTTTTTTTTTCTTCAGTTAGATAACGAATCATTGTGGAGACGCGGCTCTCCAGCCTCCATGATAACGCAACCCTGCTATCCTCTTCTATCTTGGTTTGAGTATATATGTATATGTGTGTATGTGTATGGCGTGAGCCAGCAGAGGCCGTCTACCCCCTGGCCAGCTGGGACGCGGCTCCTGGTGGTGGTGTCGTCCCCCCTGGCCAGCTGGGACTCGGCTGCTGGTGGTGGTGTCGTCCCCCCTGACCAGCTGGGACTTGGCTGCTGGTGGTGGTGTCTCCCCCCTGGCGAGCTGGGACGCGGCTGCTGGTGGTGGTGTCGTCCCCTAGCCAGCTGGGACGCGGCTGCTGGTGGTGGTGTCGCCCCCCCTGGCCAGCTGGGACGCGGCTGCTGGTGGAGGTGTCGTCCCACCTGACCAGCTGGGACGCGGCTGCTGGTGATGTCCCCATTGGCCAGCTGGGATGCGGCTGCTGGTGGTGATGTTGTCCCGCCTGGCCAGCTGGGATGCGGCTGCTGGTGGTGGTGTCGTCCCGCCTGGCCAGCTGGGACGCGGCTGCTGGTGATGGTGTCGTCCCCGCTGTCCTGCTGGGACGCGGCTGCTGGTGGTGGTGTCGTCCCCCCTGGCCAGCTGGGACGCGGCTGCTGGTGGTGGTGTCGTCCCCCCTGGCCAGCTGGGACGCGGCTGCTGGTGGTGGTGTCCCCCCTGGCCAGCTGGGATGCGGCTGCTGGTGGTAGTGTCCCCCCTGGCCCGTTGGGACGCGGCTGCTGGTGGTGTCGTCCCGCCTGGTCAGCTGGGACACGGCTGCTGGTGGTGGTGTCGCCCCCCCTGGCCAGCGGGTACAGACACCTGAATGCCCGCACCTCTGACAGTGGGAGTGACCCAGGGTCTAAAAAATGGCAAAGTCCCTTCATTTTAAGTAAATCCGGTTACTTAGCAGAACATAGTACAGATGTTAACCGGATGTACCCAAAGTTTATTCACCCTAATCCCGTTACTTACCAGAACATGGTGCAGATGTTAACCGGATGTACCCAAAGTTTATTCACCCTAATCCCGTTACTTAGCAGAACATAGTACAGATGTTAACCGGATGTACCCAAAGTTTATTGACCCTAATCCCGTTACTTAGCAGAACATGGTACAGATGTTAACCGGATGTACCCAAAGTTTATTCACCCTAATCCCGTTACTTAGCCGAACATGGTACAGATGTTAACCGGATGTACCCAAAGTTTATTGACCCCACTCCGGACACCTGGATGCCCGCACCCCCTATTCCGGACACCTGGATGCCCGCACCTCTGACAGTGGGAGTGACCCAGGGTCTAAAAAACGACAAAGTCCCTTCATTTTGAGTAATTCCGGTTAAGTAGTATAACGCAACCCGGCTACCCTCTTCTTCCTTGGTTTGAGTATATATGTATATGTGTGTATGTGTATGGCGTGAGCCAGCAGAGACCGTCTCCCACCTGGCCGGCTGGGACGCGGCTGCTGGTGGTGGTGTCGTCCTCCCTGGCCCGCTGGGACGCGGCTGCTGGTGGTGGTGGTGTCCGTCCCCCCCCCCCCGGCCAGCTGGGACGCGACATCTGGTGGTGGTGTCCCCCCCCCCCCCCCCCCCTCCCTGTCCAGCTGGGACGCGGCTGCTGGTGGTGGTGTCGTCCCGCCTGGCCAGCTGGGACGCGTGTGGTGGTGTCGTCCCCTCTGGCCAGCTGGGACGCGGCTGCTGGTGGTGGTGTCGTCCCGCCTGTCCAGCTGGGACGCGGCTGCTGGTGGTGGTGTCGTCCCGCCTGGCCAGCTGGGACGCGGGTGGTGGTGTCGTCCCCTCTGGCCAGCTGGGACGCGGCTGCTGGTGGTGGTGTCGTCCCCGCTGTCCTGCTGGGACGCGGCTGCTGGTGGTGGTGTCCCCCCTGGCCAGCTGGGATGCGGCTGCTGGTGGTAGTGTCCCCCCTGGCCCGTTGGGACGCGGCTGTTGGTGGTATCGTCCCGCCTGGCCAGCTGGGACGCGGCTGCTGGTGGTGGTGTCGCCCCCCCTGGCCAGCGGGTACAGACACCTGAATGCCCGCACCTCTGACAGTGGGAGTGACCCAGGGTCTAAAAAATGGCAAAGTCCCTTCATTTTGAGTAAATCCGGTTACTTAGCAGAACATAGTACAGATGTTAACCGGATGTACCCAAAGTTTATTCACCCTAATCCCGTTACTTACCAGAACATGGTGCAGATGTTAACCGGATGTACCCAAAGTTTATTCACCCTAATCCCGTTACTTACCAGAACATGGTGCAGATGTTAACCGGATGTACCCAAAGTTTATTGACCCTAATCCCGTTACTTAGCCGAACATGGTACAGATGTTAACCGGATGTACCCAAAGTTTATTGACCCCACTCCGGACACCTGGATGCCCGCACCCCCTATTCCGGACACCTGGATGCCCGCACCTCTGACAGTGGGAGTGACCAGGGTCTAAAAAAACGACAAAGTCCCTTCATTTTGAGTAATTCCGGTTAAGTAGTATAATGCAACCCGGCTACCCTCTTCTTCCTTGGTTTGAGTATATATGTATATGTGTGTATGTGTATGGCGTGAGCCAGCAGAGGCCGTCTCCCACCTGGCCGGCTGGGACGCGGCTGCTGGTGGTGGTGTCGTCCCCCCTGGCCCGCTGGGACGCGGCTGCTGGTGGTGGTGTCGTCCCCCCTGGCCAGCTAGGACGCGGCTGCTGGTGGTGGTATCCCCCCTGGCCAGCTGGGACGCGACTGCTGGTGGTGGTGTCCCCCCTGGCCAGCTGGGACGCGACTGCTGGTGGTGGTGTCCCCCCTGGCCAGCTGGGACGCGGCTGCTGGTGGTGGTGGTGTCCCCCCTGGCCAGCTGGGACGCGGCTGCTGGTGGTGGTGTCGTCCCCCCTGGCCAGCGGGGACGCGGCTGCTGGTGGTGGTGTCGTCCCCCCTGGCCAGCTGGGACGCGGCTGCTGGTGGTGGTGTCGTCCCCCCTGGCCAGCTAGGACGCGGCTGCTGGTGGTGGTGTCCCCCCTGGCCAGCTGGGACCCGGCTCCTGGTGGTCTTATATGTATATATTGTATCATTATATATTTATATTATGTCAAATTAATTTCCCTTTTTTTTTTTCTTCAGTTAGATAACGAATCATTGTGGAGACGCGGCTCTCCAGCCTCCATGATAACGCAACCCTGCTATCCTCTTCTAACTTGGTTTGAGTATATATGTATATGTGTGTATGTGTATGGCGTGAGCCAGCAGAGGCCGTCTACCCCCTGGCCAGCTGGGACGCGGCTCCTGGTGGTGGTGTCGTCCCCCCTGGCCAGCTGGGACTCGGCTGCTGGTGGTGGTGTCGTCCCCCCTGACCAGCTGGGACTTGGCTGCTGGTGGTGGTGTCTCCCCCCTGGCGAGCTGGGACGCGGCTGCTGGTGGTGGTGTCGTCCCCTAGCCAGCTGGGACGCGGCTGCTGGTGGTGGTGTCGCCCCCCCTGGCCAGCTGGGACGCGGCTGCTGGTGGAGGTGTCGTCCCACCTGACCAGCTGGGACGCGGCTGCTGGTGATGTCCCCATTGGCCAGCTGGGATGCGGCTGCTGGTGGTGATGTTGTCCCGCCTGGCCAGCTGGGATGCGGCTGCTGGTGGTGGTGTCGTCCCGCCTGGCCAGCTGGGACGCGGCTGCTGGTGGTGGTGTCGTCCCCGCTGTCCTGCTGGGACGCGGCTGCTGGTGGTGGTGTCGTCCCCCCTGGCCAGCTGGGACGCGGCTGCTGGTGGTGGTGTCGACCCCCTGGCCAGCTGGGACGCGGCTGCTGGTGGTGGTGTCCCCCCTGGCCAGCTGGGATGCGGCTGCTGGTGGTAGTGTCCCCCCTGGCCCGTTGGGACGCGGCTGCTGGTGGTGTCGTCCCGCCTGGTCAGCTGGGACACGGCTGCTGGTGGTGGTGTCGCCCCCCCTGGCCAGCGGGTACAGACACCTGAATGCCCGCACCTCTGACAGTGGGAGTGACCCAGGGTCTAAAAAATGGCAAAGTCCCTTCATTTTAAGTAAATCCGGTTACTTAGCAGAACATAGTACAGATGTTAACCGGATGTACCCAAAGTTTATTCACCCTAATCCCGTTACTTAGCAGAACATAGTACAGATGTTAACCGGATGTACCCAAAGTTTATTCACCCTAATCCCGTTACTTAGCCGAACATGGTACAGATGTTAACCGGATGTACCCAAAGTTTATTCACCCTAATCCCGTTACTTACCAGAACATGGTGCAGATGTTAACCGGATGTACCCAAAGTTTATTCACCCTAATCCCGTTACTTAGCAGAACATAGTACAGATGTTAACCGGATGTACCCAAAGTTTATTCACCCTAATCCCGTTACTTAGCAGAACATGGTACAGATGTTAACCGGATGTACCCAAAGTTTATTCACCCTAATCCCGTTACTTAGCCGAACATGGTACAGATGTTAACCGGATGTACCCAAAGTTTATTCACCCTAATCCCGTTACTTACCAGAACATGGTGCAGATGTTAACCGGATGTACCCAAAGTTTATTCACCCTAATCCCGTTACTTAGCAGAACATAGTACAGATGTTAACCGGATGTACCCAAAGTTTATTCACCCTAATCCCGTTACTTAGCCGAACATGGTACAGATGTTAACCGGATGTACCCAAAGTTTATTGACCCCACTCCGGACACCTGGATGCCCGCACCCCCTATTCCGGACACCTGGATGCCCGCACCTCTGACAGTGGGAGTGACCCAGGGTCTAAAAAACGACAAAGTCCCTTCATTTTGAGTAATTCCGGTTAAGTAGTATAACGCAACCCGGCTACCCTCTTCTTCCTTGGTTTGAGTATATATGTATATGTGTGTATGTGTATGGCGTGAGCCAGCAGAGACCGTCTCCCACCTGGCCGGCTGGGACGCGGCTGCTGGTGGTGGTGTCGTCCTCCCTGGCCCGCTGGGACGCGGCTGCTGGTGGTGGTGGTGTCCGTCCCCCCCCCCCCCGGCCAGCTGGGACGCGACATCTGGTGGTGGTGTCCCCCCCCCCCCCCCCTCCCTGTCCAGCTGGGACGCGGCTGCTGGTGGTGGTGTCGTCCCGCCTGGCCAGCTGGGACGCGTGTGGTGGTGTCGTCCCCTCTGGCCAGCTGGGACGCGGCTGCTGGTGGTGGTGTCGTCCCGCCTGTCCAGCTGGGACGCGGCTGCTGGTGGTGGTGTCGTCCCGCCTGGCCAGCTGGGACGCGGGTGGTGGTGTCGTCCCCTCTGGCCAGCTGGGACGCGGCTGCTGGTGGTGTCGTCCCCGCTGTCCTGCTGGGACGCGGCTGCTGGTGGTGGTGTCCCCCCTGGCCAGCTGGGACGCGGCTGCTGGTGGTGGTGTCGTCCCCGCTGTCCTGCTGGGACGCGGCTGCTGGTGGTGGTGTCCCCCCTGGCCAGCTGGGATGCGGCTGCTGGTGGTAGTGTCCCCCCTGGCCCGTTGGGACGCGGCTGTTGGTGGTATCGTCCCGCCTGGCCAGCTGGGACGCGGCTGCTGGTGGTGGTGTCGCCCCCCCTGGCCAGCGGGTACAGACACCTGAATGCCCGCACCTCTGACAGTGGGAGTGACCCAGGGTCTAAAAAATGGCAAAGTCCCTTCATTTTGAGTAAATCCGGTTACTTAGCAGAACATAGTACAGATGTTAACCGGATGTACCCAAAGTTTATTCACCCTAATCCCGTTACTTACCAGAACATGGTGCAGATGTTAACCGGATGTACCCAAAGTTTATTGACCCTAATCCCATTACTTAGCCGAACATGGTACAGATGTTAACCGGATGTACCCAAAGTTTATTGACCCCACTCCGGACACCTGGATGCCCGCACCCCCTATTCCGGACACCTGGATGCCCGCACCTCTGACAGTGGGAGTGACCAGGGTCTAAAAAAACGACAAAGTCCCTTCATTTTGAGTAATTCCGGTTAAGTAGTATAATGCAACCCGGCTACCCTCTTCTTCCTTGGTTTGAGTATATATGTATATGTGTGTATGTGTATGGCGTGAGCCAGCAGAGGCCGTCTCCCACCTGGCCGGCTGGGACGCGGCTGCTAGTGGTGGTGTCGTCCCCCCTGGCCCGCTGGGACGCGGCTGCTGCTGGTGGTGGTGTTGTCCCCCCTGGCCAGCTGGGACGCGGCTGCTGGTGGTGGTGTCCCCCCTGGCCAGCTGGGACGCGACTGCTGGTGGTGGTGTCCCTCCTGGCCAGCTGGGACGCGGCTGCTGGTGGTGGTGTCCCCCCTGGCCAGCTGGGACGCGGCTGCTGGTGGTGGTGTCTCCCCTGGGCCGCTGGGACGCGGCTGCTGGTGGTGGTGTCGTCCCCCCTGGCCAGCTAGGACGCGGCTGCTGGTGGTGGTATCCCCCCTGGCCAGCTGGGACGCGACTGCTGGTGGTGGTGTCCCCCCTGGCCAGCTGGGACGCGACTGCTGGTGGTGGTGTCCCCCCTGGCCAGCTGGGACGCGGCTGCTGGTGGTGGTGGTGTCCCCCCTGGCCAGCTGGGACGCGGCTGCTGGTGGTGGTGTCGTCCCCCCTGGCCAGCGGGGACGCGGCTGCTGGTGGTGGTGTCGTCCCCCCTGGCCAGCTGGGACGCGGCTGCTGGTGGTGGTGTCGTCCCCCCTGGCCAGCTAGGACGCGGCTGCTGGTGGTGGTGTCCCCCCTGGCCAGCTGGGACCCGGCTCCTGGTGGTCTTATATGTATATATTGTATCATTATATATTTATATTATGTCAAATTAATTTCCCTTTTTTTTTTTTCTTCAGTTAGATAACGAATCATTGTGGAGACGCGGCTCTCCAGCCTCCATGATAACGCAACCCGGCTATCCTCTTCTAACTTGGTTTGAGTATATATGTATATGTGTGTATATGTATGGCGTGAGCCAGCAGAGGCCGTCTACCCCCTGGCCAGCTGGGACGCGGCTCCTGGTGGTGGTGTCGTCCCCCCTGGCCAGCTGGGACTCGGCTGCTGGTGGTGGTGTCGTCCCCCCTGACCAGCTGGGACTTGGCTGCTGGTGGTGGTGTCTCCCCCCTGGCGAGCTGGGACGCGGCTGCTGGTGGTGGTGTCGTCCCCTAGCCAGCTGGGACGCGGCTGCTGGTGGTGGTGTCGCCCCCCCTGGCCAGCTGGGACGCGGCTGCTGGTGGAGGTGTCGTCCCACCTGACCAGCTGGGACGCGGCTGCTGGTGATGTCCCCATTGGCCAGCTGGGATGCGGCTGCTGGTGGTGATGTTGTCCCGCCTGGCCAGCTGGGATGCGGCTGCTGGTGGTGGTGTCGTCCCGCCTGGCCAGCTGGGACGCGGCTGCTGGTGGTGGTGTCGTCCCCGCTGTCCTGCTGGGATGCGGCTGCTGGTGGTGGTGTCGTCCCCCCTGGCCAGCTGGGACGCGGCTGCTGGTGGTGGTGTCGTCCCCCCTGGCCAGCTGGGACGCGGCTGCTGGTGGTGGTGTCCCCCCTGGCCAGCTGGGATGCGGCTGCTGGTGGTAGTGTCCCCCCTGGCCCGTTGGGACGCGGCTGCTGGTGGTGTCGTCCCGCCTGGTCAGCTGGGACACGGCTGCTGGTGGTGGTGTCGCCCCCCCTGGCCAGCGGGTACAGACACCTGAATGCCCGCACCTCTGACAGTGGGAGTGACCCAGGGTCTAAAAAATGGCAAAGTCCCTTCATTTTAAGTAAATCCGGTTACTTAGCAGAACATAGTACAGATGTTAACCGGATGTACCCAAAGTTTATTCACCCTAATCCCGTTACTTACCAGAACATGGTGCAGATGTTAACCGGATGTACCCAAAGTTTATTCACCCTAATCCCGTTACTTAGCAGAACATAGTACAGATGTTAACCGGATGTACCCAAAGTTTATTCACCCTAATCCCGTTACTTAGCAGAACATGGTACAGATGTTAACCGGATGTACCCAAAGTTTATTCACCCTAATCCCGTTACTTAGCCGAACATGGTACAGATGTTAACCGGATGTACCCAAAGTTTATTGACCCCACTCCGGACACCTGGATGCCCGCACCCCCTATTCCGGACACCTGGATGCCCGCACCTCTGACAGTGGGAGTGACCCAGGGTCTAAAAAACGACAAAGTCCCTTCATTTTGAGTAATTCCGGTTAAGTAGTATAACGCAACCCGGCTACCCTCTTCTTCCTTGGTTTGAGTATATATGTATATGTGTGTATGTGTATGGCGTGAGCCAGCAGAGACCGTCTCCCACCTGGCCGGCTGGGACGCGGCTGCTGGTGGTGGTGTCGTCCTCCCTGGCCCGTTGGGACGCGGCTGCTGGTGGTGTCGTCCCGCCTGGTCAGCTGGGACACGGCTGCTGGTGGTGGTGTCGCCCCCCCTGGCCAGCGGGTACAGACACCTGAATGCCCGCACCTCTGACAGTGGGAGTGACCCAGGGTCTAAAAAATGGCAAAGTCCCTTCATTTTAAGTAAATCCGGTTACTTAGCAGAACATAGTACAGATGTTAACCGGATGTACCCAAAGTTTATTCACCCTAATCCCGTTACTTAGCCGAACATGGTACAGATGTTAACCGGATGTACCCAAAGTTTATTCACCCTAATCCCGTTACTTAGCAGAACATGGTACAGATGTTAACCGGATGTACCCAAAGTTTATTCACCCTAATCCCGTTACTTACCAGAACATGGTACAGATGTTAACCGGATGTACCCAAAGTTTATTCACCCTAATCCCGTTACTTACCAGAACATAGTACAGATGTTAACCGGATGTACCCAAAGTTTATTCACCCTAATCCCGTTACTTACCAGAACATGGTGCAGATGTTAACCGGATGTACCCAAAGTTTATTCACCCTAATCCCGTTACTTAGCAGAACATAGTACAGATGTTAACCGGATGTACCCAAAGTTTATTCACCCTAATCCCGTTACTTAGCCGAACATGGTACAGATGTTAACCGGATGTACCCAAAGTTTATTTACCCCACTCCGGACACCTGGATGCCCGCACCCCCTATTCCGGACACCTGGATGCCCGCACCTCTGACAGTGGGAGTGACCCAGGGTCTAAAAAACGACAAAGTCCCTTCATTTTGAGTAATTCCGGTTAAGTAGTATAACGCAACCCGGCTACCCTCTTCTTCCTTGGTTTGAGTATATATGTATATGTGTGTATGTGTATGGCGTGAGCCAGCAGAGACCGTCTCCCACCTGGCCGGCTGGGACGCGGCTGCTGGTGGTGGTGTCGTCCTCCCTGGCCCGCTGGGACGCGGCTGCTGGTGGTGGTGGTGTCCGTCCCGTCCCCCCCGGCCAGCTGGGACGCGACATCTGGTGGTGGTGTTCCCCCCCCCCCCCCCCTCCCTGTCCAGCTGGGACGCGGCTGCTGGTGGTGGTGTCGTCCCGCCTGGCCAGCTGGGACGCGTGTGGTGGTGTCGTCCCCTCTGGCCAGCTGGGACGCGGCTGCTGGTGGTGGTGTCGTCCCGCCTGTCCAGCTGGGACGCGGCTGCTGGTGGTGGTGTCGTCCCGCCTGGCCAGCTGGGACGCGGCTGCTGGTGGTGGTGTCGTCCCCGCTGTCCTGCTGGGACGCGGCTGCTGGTGGTGGTGTCCCCCCTGGCCAGCTGGGACGCGGCTGCTGGTGGTGGTGTCGTCCCCGCTGTCCTGCTGGGACGCGGCTGCTGGTGGTGGTGTCCCCCCTGGCCAGCTGGGATGCGGCTGCTGGTGGTAGTGTCCCCCCTGGCCCGTTGGGACGCGGCTGTTGGTGGTATCGTCCCGCCTGGCCAGCTGGGACGCGGCTGCTGGTGGTGGTGTCGCCCCCCCTGGCCAGCGGGTACAGACACCTGAATGCCCGCACCTCTGACAGTGGGAGTGACCCAGGGTCTAAAAAATGGCAAAGTCCCTTCATTTTGAGTAAATCCGGTTACTTAGCAGAACATAGTACAGATGTTAACCGGATGTACCCAAAGTTTATTCACCCTAATCCCGTTACTTACCAGAACATGGTGCAGATGTTAACCGGATGTACCCAAAGTTTATTGACCCTAATCCCATTACTTAGCCGAACATGGTACAGATGTTAACCGGATGTACCCAAAGTTTATTGACCCCACTCCGGACACCTGGATGCCCGCACCCCCTATTCCGGACACCTGGATGCCCGCACCTCTGACAGTGGGAGTGACCAGGGTCTAAAAAAACGACAAAGTCCCTTCATTTTGAGTAATTCCGGTTAAGTAGTATAATGCAACCCGGCTACCCTCTTCTTCCTTGGTTTGAGTATATATGTATATGTGTGTATGTGTATGGCGTGAGCCAGCAGAGGCCGTCTCCCACCTGGCCGGCTGGGACGCGGCTGCTAGTGGTGGTGTCGTCCCCCCTGGCCCGCTGGGACGCGGCTGCTGCTGGTGGTGGTGTTGTCCCCCCTGGCCAGCTGGGACGCGGCTGCTGGTGGTGGTGTCCCCCCTGGCCAGCTGGGACGCGACTGCTGGTGGTGGTGTCCCTCCTGGCCAGCTGGGACGCGGCTGCTGGTGGTGGTGTCCCCCCTGGCCAGCTGGGACGCGGCTGCTGGTGGTGGTGTCTCCCCTGGGCCGCTGGGACGCGGCTGCTGGTGGTGGTGTCGTCCCCCCTGGCCAGCTAGGACGCGGCTGCTGGTGGTGGTATCCCCCCTGGCCAGCTGGGACGCGACTGCTGGTGGTGGTGTCCCCCCTGGCCAGCTGGGACGCGACTGCTGGTGGTGGTGTCCCCCCTGGCCAGCTGGGACGCGGCTGCTGGTGGTGGTGGTGTCCCCCCTGGCCAGCTGGGACGCGGCTGCTGGTGGTGGTGTCGTCCCCCCTGGCCAGCGGGGACGCGGCTGCTGGTGGTGGTGTCGTCCCCCCTGGCCAGCTGGGACGCGGCTGCTGGTGGTGGTGTCGTCCCCCCTGGCCAGCTAGGACGCGGCTGCTGGTGGTGGTGTCCCCCCTGGCCAGCTGGGACCCGGCTCCTGGTGGTCTTATATGTATATATTGTATCATTATATATTTATATTATGTCAAATTAATTTCCCTTTTTTTTTTTTCTTCAGTTAGATAACGAATCATTGTGGAGACGCGGCTCTCCAGCCTCCATGATAACGCAACCCGGCTATCCTCTTCTAACTTGGTTTGAGTATATATGTATATGTGTGTATATGTATGGCGTGAGCCAGCAGAGGCCGTCTACCCCCTGGCCAGCTGGGACGCGGCTCCTGGTGGTGGTGTCGTCCCCCCTGGCCAGCTGGGACTCGGCTGCTGGTGGTGGTGTCGTCCCCCCTGACCAGCTGGGACTTGGCTGCTGGTGGTGGTGTCTCCCCCCTGGCGAGCTGGGACGCGGCTGCTGGTGGTGGTGTCGTCCCCTAGCCAGCTGGGACGCGGCTGCTGGTGGTGGTGTCGCCCCCCCTGGCCAGCTGGGACGCGGCTGCTGGTGGAGGTGTCGTCCCACCTGACCAGCTGGGACGCGGCTGCTGGTGATGTCCCCATTGGCCAGCTGGGATGCGGCTGCTGGTGGTGATGTTGTCCCGCCTGGCCAGCTGGGATGCGGCTGCTGGTGGTGGTGTCGTCCCGCCTGGCCAGCTGGGACGCGGCTGCTGGTGGTGGTGTCGTCCCCGCTGTCCTGCTGGGATGCGGCTGCTGGTGGTGGTGTCGTCCCCCCTGGCCAGCTGGGACGCGGCTGCTGGTGGTGGTGTCGTCCCCCCTGGCCAGCTGGGACGCGGCTGCTGGTGGTGGTGTCCCCCCTGGCCAGCTGGGATGCGGCTGCTGGTGGTAGTGTCCCCCCTGGCCCGTTGGGACGCGGCTGCTGGTGGTGTCGTCCCGCCTGGTCAGCTGGGACACGGCTGCTGGTGGTGGTGTCGCCCCCCCTGGCCAGCGGGTACAGACACCTGAATGCCCGCACCTCTGACAGTGGGAGTGACCCAGGGTCTAAAAAATGGCAAAGTCCCTTCATTTTAAGTAAATCCGGTTACTTAGCAGAACATAGTACAGATGTTAACCGGATGTACCCAAAGTTTATTCACCCTAATCCCGTTACTTACCAGAACATGGTGCAGATGTTAACCGGATGTACCCAAAGTTTATTCACCCTAATCCCGTTACTTACCAGAACATGGTGCAGATGTTAACCGGATGTACCCAAAGTTTATTCACCCTAATCCCGTTACTTAGCAGAACATAGTACAGATGTTAACCGGATGTACCCAAAGTTTATTCACCCTAATCCCGTTACTTAGCAGAACATGGTACAGATGTTAACCGGATGTACCCAAAGTTTATTCACCCTAATCCCGTTACTTAGCCGAACATGGTACAGATGTTAACCGGATGTACCCAAAGTTTATTGACCCCACTCCGGACACCTGGATGCCCGCACCCCCTATTCCGGACACCTGGATGCCCGCACCTCTGACAGTGGGAGTGACCCAGGGTCTAAAAAACGACAAAGTCCCTTCATTTTGAGTAATTCCGGTTAAGTAGTATAACGCAACCCGGCTACCCTCTTCTTCCTTGGTTTGAGTATATATGTATATGTGTGTATGTGTATGGCGTGAGCCAGCCGAGACCGTCTCCCACCTGGCCGGCTGGGACGCGGCTGCTGGTGGTGGTGTCGTCCTCCCTGGCCCGTTGGGACGCGGCTGCTGGTGGTGTCGTCCCGCCTGGTCAGCTGGGACACGGCTGCTGGTGGTGGTGTCGCCCCCCCTGGCCAGCGGGTACAGACACCTGAATGCCCGCACCTCTGACAGTGGGAGTGACCCAGGGTCTAAAAAATGGCAAAGTCCCTTCATTTTAAGTAAATCCGGTTACTTAGCAGAACATAGTACAGATGTTAACCGGATGTACCCAAAGTTTATTCACCCTAATCCCGTTACTTAGCCGAACATGGTACAGATGTTAACCGGATGTACCCAAAGTTTATTCACCCTAATCCCGTTACTTAGCAGAACATGGTACAGATGTTAACCGGATGTACCCAAAGTTTATTCACCCTAATCCCGTTACTTACCAGAACATGGTACAGATGTTAACCGGATGTACCCAAAGTTTATTCACCCTAATCCCGTTACTTACCAGAACATAGTACAGATGTTAACCGGATGTACCCAAAGTTTATTCACCCTAATCCCGTTACTTACCAGAACATGGTGCAGATGTTAACCGGATGTACCCAAAGTTTATTCACCCTAATCCCGTTACTTAGCAGAACATAGTACAGATGTTAACCGGATGTACCCAAAGTTTATTCACCCTAATCCCGTTACTTAGCCGAACATGGTACAGATGTTAACCGGATGTACCCAAAGTTTATTTACCCCACTCCGGACACCTGGATGCCCGCACCCCCTATTCCGGACACCTGGATGCCCGCACCTCTGACAGTGGGAGTGACCCAGGGTCTAAAAAACGACAAAGTCCCTTCATTTTGAGTAATTCCGGTTAAGTAGTATAACGCAACCCGGCTACCCTCTTCTTCCTTGGTTTGAGTATATATGTATATGTGTGTATGTGTATGGCGTGAGCCAGCAGAGACCGTCTCCCACCTGGCCGGCTGGGACGCGGCTGCTGGTGGTGGTGTCGTCCTCCCTGGCCCGCTGGGACGCGGCTGCTGGTGGTGGTGGTGTCCGTCCCGTCCCCCCCGGCCAGCTGGGACGCGACATCTGGTGGTGGTGTTCCCCCCCCCCCCCCCCTCCCTGTCCAGCTGGGACGCGGCTGCTGGTGGTGGTGTCGTCCCGCCTGGCCAGCTGGGACGCGTGTGGTGGTGTCGTCCCCTCTGGCCAGCTGGGACGCGGCTGCTGGTGGTGGTGTCGTCCCGCCTGTCCAGCTGGGACGCGGCTGCTGGTGGTGGTGTCGTCCCGCCTGGCCAGCTGGGACGCGGGTGGTGGTGTCGTCCCCTCTGGCCAGCTGGGACGCGGCTGCTGGTGGTGGTGTCGTCCCCGCTGTCCTGCTGGGACGCGGCTGCTGGTGGTGGTGTCCCCCCTGGCCAGCTGGGACGCGGCTGCTGGTGGTGGTGTCGTCCCCGCTGTCCTGCTGGGACGCGGCTGCTGGTGGTGGTGTCCCCCCTGGCCAGCTGGGATGCGGCTGCTGGTGGTAGTGTCCCCCCTGGCCCGTTGGGACGCGGCTGTTGGTGGTATCGTCCCGCCTGGCCAGCTGGGACGCGGCTGCTGGTGGTGGTGTCGCCCCCCCTGGCCAGCGGGTACAGACACCTGAATGCCCGCACCTCTGACAGTGGGAGTGACCCAGGGTCTAAAAAATGGCAAAGTCCCTTCATTTTGAGTAAATCCGGTTACTTAGCAGAACATAGTACAGATGTTAACCGGATGTACCCAAAGTTTATTCACCCTAATCCCGTTACTTACCAGAACATGGTGCAGATGTTAACCGGATGTACCCAAAGTTTATTGACCCTAATCCCATTACTTAGCCGAACATGGTACAGATGTTAACCGGATGTACCCAAAGTTTATTGACCCCACTCCGGACACCTGGATGCCCGCACCCCCTATTCCGGACACCTGGATGCCCGCACCTCTGACAGTGGGAGTGACCAGGGTCTAAAAAAACGACAAAGTCCCTTCATTTTGAGTAATTCCGGTTAAGTAGTATAATGCAACCCGGCTACCCTCTTCTTCCTTGGTTTGAGTATATATGTATATGTGTGTATGTGTATGGCGTGAGCCAGCAGAGGCCGTCTCCCACCTGGCCGGCTGGGACGCGGCTGCTAGTGGTGGTGTCGTCCCCCCTGGCCCGCTGGGACGCGGCTGCTGCTGGTGGTGGTGTTGTCCCCCCTGGCCAGCTGGGACGCGGCTGCTGGTGGTGGTGTCCCCCCTGGCCAGCTGGGACGCGACTGCTGGTGGTGGTGTCCCTCCTGGCCAGCTGGGACGCGGCTGCTGGTGGTGGTGTCCCCCCTGGCCAGCTGGGACGCGGCTGCTGGTGGTGGTGTCTCCCCTGGGCCGCTGGGACGCGGCTGCTGGTGGTGGTGTCGTCCCCCCTGGCCAGCTAGGACGCGGCTGCTGGTGGTGGTATCCCCCCTGGCCAGCTGGGACGCGACTGCTGGTGGTGGTGTCCCCCCTGGCCAGCTGGGACGCGACTGCTGGTGGTGGTGTCCCCCCTGGCCAGCTGGGACGCGGCTGCTGGTGGTGGTGGTGTCCCCCCTGGCCAGCTGGGACGCGGCTGCTGGTGGTGGTGTCGTCCCCCCTGGCCAGCGGGGACGCGGCTGCTGGTGGTGGTGTCGTCCCCCCTGGCCAGCTGGGACGCGGCTGCTGGTGGTGGTGTCGTCCCCCCTGGCCAGCTAGGACGCGGCTGCTGGTGGTGGTGTCCCCCCTGGCCAGCTGGGACCCGGCTCCTGGTGGTCTTATATGTATATATTGTATCATTATATATTTATATTATGTCAAATTAATTTCCCTTTTTTTTTTTTCTTCAGTTAGATAACGAATCATTGTGGAGACGCGGCTCTCCAGCCTCCATGATAACGCAACCCGGCTATCCTCTTCTAACTTGGTTTGAGTATATATGTATATGTGTGTATATGTATGGCGTGAGCCAGCAGAGGCCGTCTACCCCCTGGCCAGCTGGGACGCGGCTCCTGGTGGTGGTGTCGTCCCCCCTGGCCAGCTGGGACTCGGCTGCTGGTGGTGGTGTCGTCCCCCCTGACCAGCTGGGACTTGGCTGCTGGTGGTGGTGTCTCCCCCCTGGCGAGCTGGGACGCGGCTGCTGGTGGTGGTGTCGTCCCCTAGCCAGCTGGGACGCGGCTGCTGGTGGTGGTGTCGCCCCCCCTGGCCAGCTGGGACGCGGCTGCTGGTGGAGGTGTCGTCCCACCTGACCAGCTGGGACGCGGCTGCTGGTGATGTCCCCATTGGCCAGCTGGGATGCGGCTGCTGGTGGTGATGTTGTCCCGCCTGGCCAGCTGGGATGCGGCTGCTGGTGGTGGTGTCGTCCCGCCTGGCCAGCTGGGACGCGGCTGCTGGTGGTGGTGTCGTCCCCGCTGTCCTGCTGGGATGCGGCTGCTGGTGGTGGTGTCGTCCCCCCTGGCCAGCTGGGACGCGGCTGCTGGTGGTGGTGTCGTCCCCCCTGGCCAGCTGGGACGCGGCTGCTGGTGGTGGTGTCCCCCCTGGCCAGCTGGGATGCGGCTGCTGGTGGTAGTGTCCCCCCTGGCCCGTTGGGACGCGGCTGCTGGTGGTGTCGTCCCGCCTGGTCAGCTGGGACACGGCTGCTGGTGGTGGTGTCGCCCCCCCTGGCCAGCGGGTACAGACACCTGAATGCCCGCACCTCTGACAGTGGGAGTGACCCAGGGTCTAAAAAATGGCAAAGTCCCTTCATTTTAAGTAAATCCGGTTACTTAGCAGAACATAGTACAGATGTTAACCGGATGTACCCAAAGTTTATTCACCCTAATCCCGTTACTTACCAGAACATGGTGCAGATGTTAACCGGATGTACCCAAAGTTTATTCACCCTAATCCCGTTACTTACCAGAACATGGTGCAGATGTTAACCGGATGTACCCAAAGTTTATTCACCCTAATCCGGTTACTTAGCAGAACATAGTACAGATGTTAACCGTATGTACCCAAAGTTTATTCACCCTAATCCCGTTACTTAGCAGAACATGGTACAGATGTTAACCGGATGTACCCAAAGTTTATTCACCCTAATCCCGTTACTTAGCCGAACATGGTACAGATGTTAACCGGATGTACCCAAAGTTTATTGACCCCACTCCGGACACCTGGATGCCCGCACCCCCTATTCCGGACACCTGGATGCCCGCACCTCTGACAGTGGGAGTGACCCAGGGTCTAAAAAACGACAAAGTCCCTTCATTTTGAGTAATTCCGGTTAAGTAGTATAACGCAACCCGGCTACCCTCTTCTTCCTTGGTTTGAGTATATATGTATATGTGTGTATGTGTATGGCGTGAGCCAGCAGAGACCGTCTCCCACCTGGCCGGCTGGGACGCGGCTGCTGGTGGTGGTGTCGTCCTCCCTGGCCCGTTGGGACGCGGCTGCTGGTGGTGTCGTCCCGCCTGGTCAGCTGGGACACGGCTGCTGGTGGTGGTGTCGCCCCCCCTGGCCAGCGGGTACAGACACCTGAATGCCCGCACCTCTGACAGTGGGAGTGACCCAGGGTCTAAAAAATGGCAAAGTCCCTTCATTTTAAGTAAATCCGGTTACTTAGCAGAACATAGTACAGATGTTAACCGGATGTACCCAAAGTTTATTCACCCTAATCCCGTTACTTAGCAGAACATAGTACAGATGTTAACCGGATGTACCCAAAGTTTATTCACCCTAATCCCGTTACTTAGCCGAACATGGTACAGATGTTAACCGGATGTACCCAAAGTTTATTCACCCTAATCCCGTTACTTACCAGAACATGGTGCAGATGTTAACCGGATGTACCCAAAGTTTATTCACCCTAATCCCGTTACTTAGCAGAACATAGTACAGATGTTAACCGGATGTACCCAAAGTTTATTCACCCTAATCCCGTTACTTACCAGAACATAGTACAGATGTTAACCGGATGTACCCAAAGTTTATTCACCCTAATCCCGTTACTTACCAGAACATGGTGCAGATGTTAACCGGATGTACCCAAAGTTTATTCACCCTAATCCCGTTACTTAGCAGAACATAGTACAGATGTTAACCGGATGTACCCAAAGTTTATTCACCCTAATCCCGTTACTTAGCAGAACATGGTACAGATGTTAACCGGATGTACCCAAAGTTTATTCACCCTAATCCCGTTACTTAGCCGAACATGGTACAGATGTTAACCGGATGTACCCAAAGTTTATTGACCCCACTCCGGACACCTGGATGCCCGCACCCCCTATTCCGGACACCTGGATGCCCGCACCTCTGACAGTGGGAGTGACCCAGGGTCTAAAAAACGACAAAGTCCCTTCATTTTGAGTAATTCCGGTTAAGTAGTATAACGCAACCCGGCTACCCTCTTCTTCCTTGGTTTGAGTATATATGTATATGTGTGTATGTGTATGGCGTGAGCCAGCAGAGACCGTCTCCCACCTGGCCGGCTGGGACGCGGCTGCTGGTGGTGGTGTCGTCCTCCCTGGCCCGCTGGGACGCGGCTGCTGGTGGTGGTGGTGTCCGTCCCGTCCCCCCCGGCCAGCTGGGACGCGACATCTGGTGGTGGTGTTCCCCCCCCCCCCCCCTCCCTGTCCAGCTGGGACGCGGCTGCTGGTGGTGGTGTCGTCCCGCCTGGCCAGCTGGGACGCGTGTGGTGGTGTCGTCCCCTCTGGCCAGCTGGGACGCGGCTGCTGGTGGTGGTGTCGTCCCGCCTGTCCAGCTGGGACGCGGCTGCTGGTGGTGGTGTCGTCCCGCCTGGCCAGCTGGGACGCGGGTGGTGGTGTCGTCCCCTCTGGCCAGCTGGGACGCGGCTGCTGGTGGTGGTGTCGTCCCCGCTGTCCTGCTGGGACGCGGCTGCTGGTGGTGGTGTCCCCCCTGGCCAGCTGGGACGCGGCTGCTGGTGGTGGTGTCGTCCCCGCTGTCCTGCTGGGACGCGGCTGCTGGTGGTGGTGTCCCCCCTGGCCAGCTGGGATGCGGCTGCTGGTGGTAGTGTCCCCCCTGGCCCGTTGGGACGCGGCTGTTGGTGGTATCGTCCCGCCTGGCCAGCTGGGACGCGGCTGCTGGTGGTGGTGTCGCCCCCCCTGGCCAGCGGGTACAGACACCTGAATGCCCGCACCTCTGACAGTGGGAGTGACCCAGGGTCTAAAAAATGGCAAAGTCCCTTCATTTTGAGTAAATCCGGTTACTTAGCAGAACATAGTACAGATGTTAACCGGATGTACCCAAAGTTTATTCACCCTAATCCCGTTACTTACCAGAACATGGTGCAGATGTTAACCGGATGTACCCAAAGTTTATTGACCCTAATCCCATTACTTAGCCGAACATGGTACAGATGTTAACCGGATGTACCCAAAGTTTATTGACCCCACTCCGGACACCTGGATGCCCGCACCCCCTATTCCGGACACCTGGATGCCCGCACCTCTGACAGTGGGAGTGACCAGGGTCTAAAAAAACGACAAAGTCCCTTCATTTTGAGTAATTCCGGTTAAGTAGTATAATGCAACCCGGCTACCCTCTTCTTCCTTGGTTTGAGTATATATGTATATGTGTGTATGTGTATGGCGTGAGCCAGCAGAGGCCGTCTCCCACCTGGCCGGCTGGGACGCGGCTGCTAGTGGTGGTGTCGTCCCCCCTGGCCCGCTGGGACGCGGCTGCTGCTGGTGGTGGTGTTGTCCCCCCTGGCCAGCTGGGACGCGGCTGCTGGTGGTGGTGTCCCCCCTGGCCAGCTGGGACGCGACTGCTGGTGGTGGTGTCCCTCCTGGCCAGCTGGGACGCGGCTGCTGGTGGTGGTGTCCCCCCTGGCCAGCTGGGACGCGGCTGCTGGTGGTGGTGTCTCCCCTGGGCCGCTGGGACGCGGCTGCTGGTGGTGGTGTCGTCCCCCCTGGCCAGCTAGGACGCGGCTGCTGGTGGTGGTATCCCCCCTGGCCAGCTGGGACGCGACTGCTGGTGGTGGTGTCCCCCCTGGCCAGCTGGGACGCGACTGCTGGTGGTGGTGTCCCCCCTGGCCAGCTGGGACGCGGCTGCTGGTGGTGGTGGTGTCCCCCCTGGCCAGCTGGGACGCGGCTGCTGGTGGTGGTGTCGTCCCCCCTGGCCAGCGGGGACGCGGCTGCTGGTGGTGGTGTCGTCCCCCCTGGCCAGCTGGGACGCGGCTGCTGGTGGTGGTGTCGTCCCCCCTGGCCAGCTAGGACGCGGCTGCTGGTGGTGGTGTCCCCCCTGGCCAGCTGGGACCCGGCTCCTGGTGGTCTTATATGTATATATTGTATCATTATATATTTATATTATGTCAAATTAATTTCCCTTTTTTTTTTTTCTTCAGTTAGATAACGAATCATTGTGGAGACGCGGCTCTCCAGCCTCCATGATAACGCAACCCGGCTATCCTCTTCTAACTTGGTTTGAGTATATATGTATATGTGTGTATATGTATGGCGTGAGCCAGCAGAGGCCGTCTACCCCCTGGCCAGCTGGGACGCGGCTCCTGGTGGTGGTGTCGTCCCCCCTGGCCAGCTGGGACTCGGCTGCTGGTGGTGGTGTCGTCCCCCCTGACCAGCTGGGACTTGGCTGCTGGTGGTGGTGTCTCCCCCCTGGCGAGCTGGGACGCGGCTGCTGGTGGTGGTGTCGTCCCCTAGCCAGCTGGGACGCGGCTGCTGGTGGTGGTGTCGCCCCCCCTGGCCAGCTGGGACGCGGCTGCTGGTGGAGGTGTCGTCCCACCTGACCAGCTGGGACGCGGCTGCTGGTGATGTCCCCATTGGCCAGCTGGGATGCGGCTGCTGGTGGTGATGTTGTCCCGCCTGGCCAGCTGGGATGCGGCTGCTGGTGGTGGTGTCGTCCCGCCTGGCCAGCTGGGACGCGGCTGCTGGTGGTGGTGTCGTCCCCGCTGTCCTGCTGGGATGCGGCTGCTGGTGGTGGTGTCGTCCCCCCTGGCCAGCTGGGACGCGGCTGCTGGTGGTGGTGTCGTCCCCCCTGGCCAGCTGGGACGCGGCTGCTGGTGGTGGTGTCCCCCCTGGCCAGCTGGGATGCGGCTGCTGGTGGTAGTGTCCCCCCTGGCCCGTTGGGACGCGGCTGCTGGTGGTGTCGTCCCGCCTGGTCAGCTGGGACACGGCTGCTGGTGGTGGTGTCGCCCCCCCTGGCCAGCGGGTACAGACACCTGAATGCCCGCACCTCTGACAGTGGGAGTGACCCAGGGTCTAAAAAATGGCAAAGTCCCTTCATTTTAAGTAAATCCGGTTACTTAGCAGAACATAGTACAGATGTTAACCGGATGTACCCAAAGTTTATTCACCCTAATCCCGTTACTTACCAGAACATGGTGCAGATGTTAACCGGATGTACCCAAAGTTTATTCACCCTAATCCCGTTACTTACCAGAACATGGTGCAGATGTTAACCGGATGTACCCAAAGTTTATTCACCCTAATCCGGTTACTTAGCAGAACATAGTACAGATGTTAACCGTATGTACCCAAAGTTTATTCACCCTAATCCCGTTACTTAGCAGAACATGGTACAGATGTTAACCGGATGTACCCAAAGTTTATTCACCCTAATCCCGTTACTTAGCCGAACATGGTACAGATGTTAACCGGATGTACCCAAAGTTTATTGACCCCACTCCGGACACCTGGATGCCCGCACCCCCTATTCCGGACACCTGGATGCCCGCACCTCTGACAGTGGGAGTGACCCAGGGTCTAAAAAACGACAAAGTCCCTTCATTTTGAGTAATTCCGGTTAAGTAGTATAACGCAACCCGGCTACCCTCTTCTTCCTTGGTTTGAGTATATATGTATATGTGTGTATGTGTATGGCGTGAGCCAGCAGAGACCGTCTCCCACCTGGCCGGCTGGGACGCGGCTGCTGGTGGTGGTGTCGTCCTCCCTGGCCCGTTGGGACGCGGCTGCTGGTGGTGTCGTCCCGCCTGGTCAGCTGGGACACGGCTGCTGGTGGTGGTGTCGCCCCCCCTGGCCAGCGGGTACAGACACCTGAATGCCCGCACCTCTGACAGTGGGAGTGACCCAGGGTCTAAAAAATGGCAAAGTCCCTTCATTTTAAGTAAATCCGGTTACTTAGCAGAACATAGTACAGATGTTAACCGGATGTACCCAAAGTTTATTCACCCTAATCCCGTTACTTAGCAGAACATAGTACAGATGTTAACCGGATGTACCCAAAGTTTATTCACCCTAATCCCGTTACTTAGCCGAACATGGTACAGATGTTAACCGGATGTACCCAAAGTTTATTCACCCTAATCCCGTTACTTACCAGAACATGGTGCAGATGTTAACCGGATGTACCCAAAGTTTATTCACCCTAATCCCGTTACTTAGCAGAACATAGTACAGATGTTAACCGGATGTACCCAAAGTTTATTCACCCTAATCCCGTTACTTACCAGAACATAGTACAGATGTTAACCGGATGTACCCAAAGTTTATTCACCCTAATCCCGTTACTTACCAGAACATGGTGCAGATGTTAACCGGATGTACCCAAAGTTTATTCACCCTAATCCCGTTACTTAGCAGAACATAGTACAGATGTTAACCGGATGTACCCAAAGTTTATTCACCCTAATCCCGTTACTTAGCAGAACATGGTACAGATGTTAACCGGATGTACCCAAAGTTTATTCACCCTAATCCCGTTACTTAGCCGAACATGGTACAGATGTTAACCGGATGTACCCAAAGTTTATTGACCCCACTCCGGACACCTGGATGCCCGCACCCCCTATTCCGGACACCTGGATGCCCGCACCTCTGACAGTGGGAGTGACCCAGGGTCTAAAAAACGACAAAGTCCCTTCATTTTGAGTAATTCCGGTTAAGTAGTATAACGCAACCCGGCTACCCTCTTCTTCCTTGGTTTGAGTATATATGTATATGTGTGTATGTGTATGGCGTGAGCCAGCAGAGACCGTCTCCCACCTGGCCGGCTGGGACGCGGCTGCTGGTGGTGGTGTCGTCCTCCCTGGCCCGCTGGGACGCGGCTGCTGGTGGTGGTGGTGTCCGTCCCGTCCCCCCCGGCCAGCTGGGACGCGACATCTGGTGGTGGTGTTCCCCCCCCCCCCCCCTCCCTGTCCAGCTGGGACGCGGCTGCTGGTGGTGGTGTCGTCCCGCCTGGCCAGCTGGGACGCGTGTGGTGGTGTCGTCCCCTCTGGCCAGCTGGGACGCGGCTGCTGGTGGTGGTGTCGTCCCGCCTGTCCAGCTGGGACGCGGCTGCTGGTGGTGGTGTCGTCCCGCCTGGCCAGCTGGGACGCGGGTGGTGGTGTCGTCCCCTCTGGCCAGCTGGGACGCGGCTGCTGGTGGTGGTGTCGTCCCCGCTGTCCTGCTGGGACGCGGCTGCTGGTGGTGGTGTCCCCCCTGGCCAGCTGGGACGCGGCTGCTGGTGGTGGTGTCGTCCCCGCTGTCCTGCTGGGACGCGGCTGCTGGTGGTGGTGTCCCCCCTGGCCAGCTGGGATGCGGCTGCTGGTGGTAGTGTCCCCCCTGGCCCGTTGGGACGCGGCTGTTGGTGGTATCGTCCCGCCTGGCCAGCTGGGACGCGGCTGCTGGTGGTGGTGTCGCCCCCCCTGGCCAGCGGGTACAGACACCTGAATGCCCGCACCTCTGACAGTGGGAGTGACCCAGGGTCTAAAAAATGGCAAAGTCCCTTCATTTTGAGTAAATCCGGTTACTTAGCAGAACATAGTACAGATGTTAACCGGATGTACCCAAAGTTTATTCACCCTAATCCCGTTACTTACCAGAACATGGTGCAGATGTTAACCGGATGTACCCAAAGTTTATTGACCCTAATCCCATTACTTAGCCGAACATGGTACAGATGTTAACCGGATGTACCCAAAGTTTATTGACCCCACTCCGGACACCTGGATGCCCGCACCCCCTATTCCGGACACCTGGATGCCCGCACCTCTGACAGTGGGAGTGACCAGGGTCTAAAAAAACGACAAAGTCCCTTCATTTTGAGTAATTCCGGTTAAGTAGTATAATGCAACCCGGCTACCCTCTTCTTCCTTGGTTTGAGTATATATGTATATGTGTGTATGTGTATGGCGTGAGCCAGCAGAGGCCGTCTCCCACCTGGCCGGCTGGGACGCGGCTGCTAGTGGTGGTGTCGTCCCCCCTGGCCCGCTGGGACGCGGCTGCTGGTGGTGGTGTTGTCCCCCCTGGCCAGCTGGGACGCGGCTGCTGGTGGTGGTGTCCCCCCTGGCCAGCTGGGACGCGACTGCTGGTGGTGGTGTCCCTCCTGGCCAGCTGGGACGCGGCTGCTGGTGGTGGTGTCCCCCCTGGCCAGCTGGGACGCGGCTGCTGGTGGTGGTGTCTCCCCTGGGCCGCTGGGACGCGGCTGCTGGTGGTGGTGGTGTCTCCCCTGGCCAGCTGGGACGCGGCTGCTGGTGGTGGTGTCGTCCCCCCTGGCCAGCGGGGACGCGGCTGCTGGTGGTGGTGTCGTCCCCCCTGGCCAGCTGGGACGCGGCTGCTGGTGGTGGTGTCGTCCCCCCTGGCCAGCTAGGACGCGGCTGCTGGTGGTGGTGTCCCCCCTGGCCAGCTGGGACCCGGCTCCTGGTGGTCTTATATGTATATATTGTATCATTATATATTTATATTATGTCAAATTAATTTCCCTTTTTTTTTTTTCTTCAGTTAGATAACGAATCATTGTGGAGACACGGCTCTCTAGCCTCCATGATAACGCAACCCGGCTATCCTCTTCTAACTTGGTTTGAGTATATATGTATATGTGTGTATATGTATGGCGTGAGCCAGCAGAGGCCGTCTACCCCCTGGCCAGCTGGGACGCGGCTCCTGGTGGTGGTGTCGTCCCCCCTGGCCAGCTGGGACTCGGCTGCTGGTGGTGGTGTCGTCCTCCCTGACCAGCTGGGACTTGGCTGCTGGTGGTGGTGTCTCCCCCCTGGCGAGCTGGGACGCGGCTGCTGGTGGTGGTGTCGTCCCCTAGCCAGCTGGGACGCGGCTGCTGGTGGTGGTGTCGCCCCCCCTGGCCAGCTGGGACGCGGCTGCTGGTGGAGGTGTCGTCCCACCTGACCAGCTGGGACGCGGCTGCTGGTGATGTCCCCATTGGCCAGCTGGGATGCGGCTGCTGGTGGTGATGTTGTCCCGCCTGGCCAGCTGGGATGCGGCTGCTGGTGGTGGTGTCGTCCCGCCTGGCCAGCTGGGACGCGGCTGCTGGTGGTGGTGTCGTCCCCGCTGTCCTGCTGGGATGCGGCTGCTGGTGGTGGTGTCGTCCCCCCTGGCCAGCTGGGACGCGGCTGCTGGTGGTGGTGTCGTCCCCCCTGGCCAGCTGGGACGCGGCTGCTGGTGGTGGTGTCCCCCCTGGCCAGCTGGGATGCGGCTGCTGGTGGTAGTGTCCCCCCTGGCCCGTTGGGACGCGGCTGCTGGTGGTGTCGTCCCGCCTGGTCAGCTGGGACACGGCTGCTGGTGGTGGTGTCGCCCCCCCTGGCCAGCGGGTACAGACACCTGAATGCCCGCACCTCTGACAGTGGGAGTGACCCAGGGTCTAAAAAATGGCAAAGTCCCTTCATTTTAAGTAAATCCGGTTACTTAGCAGAACATAGTACAGATGTTAACCGGATGTACCCAAAGTTTATTCACCCTAATCCCGTTACTTACCAGAACATGGTGCAGATGTTAACCGGATGTACCCAAAGTTTATTCACCCTAATCCCGTTACTTACCAGAACATGGTGCAGATGTTAACCGGATGTACCCAAAGTTTATTCACCCTAATCCCGTTACTTAGCAGAACATAGTACAGATGTTAACCGGATGTACCCAAAGTTTATTCACCCTAATCCCGTTACTTAGCAGAACATGGTACAGATGTTAACCGGATGTACCCAAAGTTTATTCACCCTAATCCCGTTACTTAGCCGAACATGGTACAGATGTTAACCGGATGTACCCAAAGTTTATTGACCCCACTCCGGACACCTGGATGCCCGCACCCCCTATTCCGGACACCTGGATGCCCGCACCTCTGACAGTGGGAGTGACCCAGGGTCTAAAAAACGACAAAGTCCCTTCATTTTGAGTAATTCCGGTTAAGTAGTATAACGCAACCCGGCTACCCTCTTCTTCCTTGGTTTGAGTATATATGTGTGTATGTGTATGGCGTGAGCCAGCAGAGACCGTCTGCCACCTGGCCGGCTGGGACGCGGCTGCTGGTGGTGGTGTCGTCCTCCCTGGCCCGCTGGGACGCGGCTGCTGGTGGTGGTGGTGTCCGTCCCCCCCCCCCCCCCGGCCAGCTGGGACGCGACATCTGGTGGTGGTGTCCCCCCCCCCCCCCCCCTCCCTGTCCAGCTGGGACGCGGCTGCTGGTGGTGGTGTCGTCCCGCCTGGCCAGCTGGGACGCGGGTGGTGGTGTCGTCCCCTCTGGCCAGCTGGGACGCGGCTGCTGGTGGTGGTGTCGTCCCCCCTGGCCAGCTGGAACGCGGCTTCTTGTGGTGGTGTCGTCCCCCCTGGCCAGCGGGGACACGGCTGCTGGTGATGGTTTGTGTTAAAGGGGCTTCTGAGACACTTTCGCCCGGGGCCCAGAAAAACCTGGAGCCGGCCCTGAGGGTGAGAGTCTGTCGCCTTATCTCATATTTTTGTTTTTTTAACACAGCTGTAATGTACACAGGGACATGTTAGTGTATAATCCTACAATAAGGTCATATGTTACGTGTGCTATGGGCTATGGTGAAGGCAGCAGAAATCTGTAAAACCAGGGTTCCCTGTGGTGTATAATGCAGATGAGGGACACGGTCATTAATCCCCCTGACTGGAGAGAGACCTCTTTATAAAATGCATCCTAGCTGAATATAGCACGTTATCTCAGACGGAGCCCCCCAACGCCAGGCTGTGTGGGAACAATCTCAGAGTTGGGTAGTTCTGTCACTGTATGTGAAATCTGTGTAAAATATATATATATATATATATATATATACTGATAATGTATGTAAAGCTCTGCGGAATATGTTAGCGCTATATAGAAATAATCGATTATTATTATTACTATATAATTGCCTTGTGCTTCCAGTTCCGTAACCGAAATCCCACGTCGCTGAACCAATCCCGGCCGGCCAGAACCAATCAAGGACAGGCGCAGTCCAGCCAAACAATTGCCGCGGGAATTGAACCATGCTCACCGGAAGTGGAACCCACCCGCCGCCAGGAGTCGCCTGGACCCGCCATCGCTAGGACCCCTTCCCCCATTCCCCTTCGCCCGACATCGCCACTGCACTGCCTGCAGCCACCTCCGTGCACAGGCCGCAAGCCGCGGTCTTTCCTAGAGGCTGTGGCTGCACGGAGGTGGGTGCAGACGGCGCTGCAGCAATGTAGGGTGAGGGGACACATATATACACACCGCATGTATATATACACACACACACACTCACTGAGAGATCACATGACTGTGACATCACCAAAGGCCCTTGAGCAGGTATAGACCGCAGCTCCCCTGCTCTGCCCCTCTCTTCCCCCGCTTTATCCCCTCTCTGCCCCGATGTCCCCTCCTGTGCTCCACTGACTCCTCTGCTGTCCGCCGCTGTGCTCCACTCACCCCCCCCTCCTCTACTTGCTCTGCTTCACTGACCCCTTCTCTGCTCCACTGTGCTCTGCTCCGCTGACCCCTTCTCTGCTCTGCTGACCTTCTCTGTTCCACTATTCCTACTGTGCGCCACTGACCCTTCTCTGCTTCGCTATCCCCCACTTTGCTCCGCTGTCCCCTTTTCTGCTCCGCTGTCCCCCTCTGTGGTCTGCTAACCCCTTCTCTGGTGTCCCCCGCTATGCTCCACTGACCCTTTCTCTACTCTGCTGTCCCCCACTATGCTCTGCTGTCTCCCATTATGCTCTGCTTACCCCTTCTCTGCAGTCTCCCGCTGTGCTCCACTGACCCTTCTCTGCTAACCCCCGCTGTACTCTGCTGAACCCTTCCCTGCTTTGCTGTCCCCCACTCTGCTCCGCTGACCCCTTCTCTGCTCTAATGTCCCCTGCTGTGCTCCGCTGTACCCTGCTTTGCTTGCTATGCTCCGCTGACCCCTTCTCTGCTGTCCGCCGCTGTGCTCCACTGACCCCTTCTCTGCTCTTCTGTTCCCCGCTGTGCTCCACTGACCCCTTCTCTGCTCTAATATCCCCGCTGTACCCTGCTTTGCTTGCTATGCTCCACTGACCCCTTCTCTGCTGTCCGCCGCTGTGCTCCACTGACCCCTTCTCTGCTCTTCTGTTCTCCGCTGTGCTCCACTGTACCCTGCTTTGCTTGCTATGCTCCACTGACCCCTTCTCTGCTGTCCGCCGCTGTGCTCCACTGACCCCTTCTCTGCTCTTCTGTTCCCCGCTGTGCTCCACTGTACCCTGCTTTGCTTGCTATGCTCCACTGACCCCTTCTCTGCTGTCCGCCGCTGTGCTCCACTGACCCATTCTCTGCTGTCCCCCATTGTGCTCCGCTGTCCCCACTGTGCTCTACTGTCTCCCACTGTCCCCCCGCTGTCTCGCTCTCTGCTACTACCGTCACTCTGCTCTACCCGCTCACGCCTACTCTGCCCGCTCTCACCCGCTGCATGAGATCAAGCACGTGGGATGGAGGGCAGAAAGCGAACACTGCGGGGGCAGATCCAGCACGGGGGGGCAGTGACCCAGGGTCTAAAAAACGACAAACTCCCTTCATTTTGAGTAAATGCGGTTAAGTAGTAGCATATAGTGCAGATGTTCACCGGATTAGGGAAACATGGACTTCGGTTACCGACTGCGCTATATGCTACAAATTAACTGGATTTACCCAGTTTAGGGAAAATGGAATTTGGGTAAATCCGGTTAACTATGGCCTGTGATTGGCTGAGGCAGTCACATTTTCTGGTCAGTACAGCCCAGCAGCAGCCTTTATATACACCCCAGCAGCAGCCTCTATATACAGCCCAGCAGCCTCTATATACAGCCCAGCAGCCTCTATATACACCCCAGCAGCCTCTATATACACCCCAGCAGCTTCTATATACAGCCCAGCAGCCTCTATATACTTCCCATCAGCCTCTATATACAGCCCAGCAGCCTCTATATACAGCCCAGCAGCCTCTATATACACCCCAGCAGCTTCTATATACACGCCAGCAGCAGCAGCCTCTATATATACTCCAGCAGCCTCTATATACACCCCAGCAGCCTACATGCATATTCTAGAATACCCAATGCGTTAGAATCGGGCCACCATCTAATATATATATATAATTTATTTTTTTCTATTTAGGTAACCAAGCGTTGGAGACTTCAATAACTCCTTTAGATGTTTATTGGCAAAAAAAAGGGGCTTGAGATTTCCAAATATGGATGTCATGTCTGGATGGCATTTGTGCTAGATTGACAGAGTTATGAATAAATGACAAGGCTCATTCATGCAGAATTTCCTTTGTTTTTACAAAAGTACATTTATGAATTTATTATTTTTTTGTGCTAAATGTTTGTCCTCTGCCTCATTACTTTTTCCAGTAAATAAAATGTTTTAAATAAAAGTTTGAGATGGTTTTGTTTGCTTCTCTGGTATAGTGCTGGGGTAGTGTTAATAGAAAATATTTCTCCATATTCAGCATCTGAATGTATCTATTCCTGCTGATAATGCATCTTGGAGGCTGCTGCAACATGCATTATTGTTAGGAAGATGCACGATCCTGGATACCGATGCTGCAATTTGGCATCTAGGATACTGCGTGAAATTCTGGGAAAGGCGCACACAACTGCAGCAGCGACACTTGCCTGGCTGTCTCCAGCGCTGTGGAGTCGGTAAGCCAAAGCACTGACTCCGACTCCATGACTCTGACTCCTTCCTACATTGCTGATGTTTAGGTGATACATTTATTCTAGCATCATGTGAACATAAGCCTTTTAATCATTATTGTAACAATCAAGATATGTAGAACATAATAATTTGCAAATATTGCATTGAACTACCGTACCCAATTTATTATATATTTTTGGAGTCTGAGTCGGTCCTTTTTATACCGGCTCCACCAAAATTGGCACCGACTCAGGCTCCACGACTCCGACTTTGACTCCACAGCTCTGGTCTCTGATGCACCATCACTGACACAGATGCAACATAACCCAGCGAGCATACGCACTTGCGCTGCTGCCATATTTTTACACTACGGAGTAGAGTGTGCCCACAGAGACAATCAAGAACACTAAGCAATGGGAGGCTATCTACCTACATAATTGGCAGTTCGCGCGGTGCACGAATCCCATAAGGCACCGCGGCCGTGCCCGGCAGGAAGCACATGAGTGCCCCAAGATGGCACAGGACACCCTGGCTGCACCCGCCACTTCAAACGCTGCTGCAAGCACAGCCAGACACACCGCCAGAGATGCCACCACTGCCAGAGCCGCCCCTGGGGTCGCCGCTGGATCCACCAAACACGCTGCCACCACCAAATAACCCCATGCCACTGGCAGACCCGCCAGAGCACACACACACTCATCGGTGCTCTGTGGCTCCACGCTGGATTCCGCCCGACCGCCGATCTCTCTCCGCTGCTGTACCCTACATGTAGCATCCCGTACATTACGGTAAGCTCGCCCAATCACAGGAAGCAGCCGCCAGCCAATCACAGACCAGCAGCTAACGTCGGCACATGATGTTACAGCCGTCCCTCTGATTGGGTGCCGGATACTTCCTCTGATTGAGCACCGTATGCTTCCTCTCATTGGTCCGTGCTTACCGTAACGTACACGTATGATACGGTACGTACATGTCCGCTACGCCAGCCCAGACCGCCAGCCGCCCAGAATACAGCGATGACCGCGGAGGACCTGGGAGTGTGTGTGTGTGTCAGAGAGAGCAGACAGGGGGAGAGCACATGAGGCACACAGCTCAAAACACAGAGCACAGGACACCAAAACACATCACACAGGGAGGCAGAAGGGGAAAAGGAGCAGAGACGGGGGAGAAGGAGCAGAGATGGGGGAGAAGGAGCAGAGACGGGGGAGAAGGAGCAGAGATGGGGGAGAAGGAGCAGAGACGGGGGAGAAGGAGCAGAGACGGGGGAGAAGGAGCAGAGACGGGGAGAAGGAGCAGAGACGGGGGAGAAGGAGCAGAGGGGGAGAAGGAGCAGAGACGGGGGAGAAGGAGCAGAGACGGGGGAGAAGGAGCAGAGACGGGGGAGAAGGAGCAGAGACGGGGGTGAAGGAGCAGAGATGGGGGAGAAGGAGCAGAGACGGGGGAGAAGGAGCAGAGACGGGGGAGAAGGAGCAGAGACGGGGAGAAGGAGCAGAGATGGGGGAGAAGGAGCAGAGACGGGGGAGAAGGAGCAGAGACGGGGGAGAAGGAGCAGAGACGGGGGAGAAGGAGCAGAGATGGGGGTGAAGGAGCAGAGACGGGGGAGAAGGAGCAGAGACGGGGGAGAAGGAGCAGAGACGGGGAGAAGGAGCAGAGACGGGGGAGAAGGAGCAGAGATGGGGGAGAAGGAGCAGAGACGGGGAGAAGGAGCAGAGACGGGGGAGAAGGAGCAGAGACGGGGGAGAAGGAGCAGAGACGGGGGTGAAGGAGCAGAGATGGGGGAGAAGGAGCAGAGACGGGGGAGAAGGAGCAGAGACGGGGGAGAAGGAGCAGAGACGGGGAGAAGGAGCAGAGACGGGGGAGAAGGAGCAGAGACGGGGGAGAAGGAGCAGAGACGGGGGAGAAGGAGCAGAGATGGGGGAGAAGGAGCAGAGGGGGAGAAGGAGCAGAGACGGGGGAGAGTTCACAGGGCAATTTCACCGCCCTCCCGACGCGATAGCATCTGGCCCATTTCAAGTTCACATATAATGTCCCGCTTATATAAAGGCAGGCCACACCCAACTTAGCAATGACAGCAAAAAATATATATATATATATGAACAGGCAGTATAGGTGCATGTTTACCAAGGCCTCAAAAGAGCAAAACCAAAGGGAGAAAAAAGAAAAAAAAATGAGCAAATACCTTTAAAAAAGAAAAACAATATATGGCATAGAGCATGGAAATAAAAATAGGGTACTTGGTAACATTATGTTGATCGAAATAAATGTAAAAGCCATCCCACTGCGTCAAGGTGACCCATTCGGCTTGGTCCTAAGCTAGTGTCAAATATTAAAACATTACCAGTTGTCCAGTGTCGTATGTATGATAAGGACTTAGCAGGTCCCGGGGACCAATGGTGAACACTAATCAATCTGAGGCTAATCACATATAATGTCCAGCACTGTCATGGGGGGGAGTAATGGGCCATAACCCCTGGAGGTCATTTCGGGCATAAGACACCTGAATGCCCGCACCTCTGATAGTGGAAGTGACCCAGGGTCTAAAAAATGATAAAGTCCCTTCATTTTGAGTAAATCCGGTTAATTAGCAGAACATGGTACAGGAGTTAACCGTATTTACCCAAGGTTTATTGACCCCATTCCGGACAAATATCTGAAAATTGGCAAAAACAACTAAGTATGAAGGACTCATCGGAGGAATCGCTCTGGAACTGAAATCGGATGCGCGCACTGACATGCTCCCCTCTCTGGAAGTCTGACACAAGTGAGAAAATTTTCTAAGTCCCAAAAAATTTTTTTTTTCAACTTTTTTTCAATTTTCCCCCTGTGGGATATATATTTTACCCACACATTTGGAGCCCTCCTGGGATGCCCTCTAACATACTAGAACCTCATTTTGTGGAAGTTTTCACAAAATTGTGAAATTTTCAAAAAAATCTAAAATTTTGCAAAAACGACTAAGTATCAAGGACTCATCGGAGGAATCGCTCTGGAACTGAAATCGGATGCGCGCACTGACATGCTCCCCTCTCTGGAAGTCTGACAGAAGTGAGAAAATTTTCTAAGTCCCAAAAAATTTTTTTTTTCAACTTTTTTTCAATTTTCCCCCTGTGGGATATATATTTTACCCACACTTTTGGAGCCCTCCTGGGATGCCCTCTAACATATTATAACCTCATTTTGCGGATGTTTTCACAAAAAGTGAAATTTTCAAAAAAGTGAAATTTTTTCAAAAAACGACTAAGTATCAAGGACTCATCGGAGGAATCGCTCTGGAACTGAAATCGGATGCGCGCACTGACATGCTCCCCTCTCTGGAAGTCTGACACTTGTGAGAAAATTTTCTAAGTCCAAACATTTTTTTTTTCAACTTTTTTTCAATTTTCCCCCTGTGGGATATATATTTTACCCACACTTTTGGAGCCCTCCTGGGATGCCCTCTAACATATTATAACCTCATTTTGCGGATGTTTTCACAAAAAAGTGAAATTTTCAAAAAAGTGAAATTTTTTGAAAAAACGACTAAGTATCAAGGACTCATCGCGCGAATCGCTCTGGAACTGAAATCGGATGCGCGCACTGACACGCTCCCCTCTCTGGAAGTCTGACACAAGTTGAAAAATTTTGTAAGTCCCAAAAAATTTTTTTTTTCAACTTTTTTTCAATTTTCCCCCTGTGGGATATATATTTTACCCACACATTTGGAGCCCTCCTGGGATGCCCTCTAACATAGTATAACCTCATTTAGCGGAGGTTTTCACAAAAAAGTGAAATTTTCAAAAAAGTCAAAAATTTTGCAAAAACGACTAAGTATCAAGGACTCATCGCGCGAATCGCTCTGGAACTGAAATCGGATGCGCGCACTGACATGCTCCCCTCTCTTGAAGTCTGACACAAGTTGAAAAATTTTCTAAGTCGAAAAAAAAATTTTTTTTCAACTTTTTTTCAATTTTCCCCCTGTGGGATATATATTTTACCCACACATTTGGAGCCCTCCTGGGATGCCCTCTAACATACTAGAACCTCATTTTGTGGAAGTTTTCACAAAATTGTGAAATTTTCAAAAAAGTTAAATTTTTTGAAAAAACGACTAAGTATCAAGGACTCATCGGAGGAATCGCTCTGGAACTGAAATCGGATGCGCGCACTGACATGCTCCCCTCTCTGGAAGTCTGACACATGTGAGAAAATTTTCTAAGTCCAAACATTTTTTTTTCAACTTTTTTTCAATTTTCCCCCTGTGGGATATATATTTTACCCACACTTTTGGAGCCCTCCTGGGATGCCCTCTAACATACTAGAACCTCATTTTGCGGATGTTTTCACAAAAAAGTGAAATTTTCAAAAAAGTGAAATTTTTTGAAAAAACGAGTAAGTATCAAGGACTCATCGGAGGAATCGCTCTGGAACTGAAATCGGATGCGCGCACTGACATGCTCCCCTCTCTGGAAGTCTGACAGAAGTTGAAAAATTTTCTAAGTCCCAAAAAAATTTTTTTTAAACTTTTTTTCAATTTTCCACCTGTGGGATATATATTTTACCCACACATTTGGAACCCTCCTGGGATGCCCTCTAAAATAGTAAATCCTCATTTAGCAGATATTTTCACAAAAAATGAAATTTTCAAAAAAGTCAGAAAATTACACTAATCAATCTGAGGCTAATCACATATAATGTCCAGCACTGTCATGGGGGAGTAATGGGCCATAACCCCTGGAGGTCATTTCGGGCATAAGACACCTGAATGCCCGCACCTCTGATAGTGGAAGTGGCCCAGGGTCTAAAAAACGGCAAAGTCCCTTCATTTTGAGTAAATCCGGTAAATTAGCAAAACATGGTATAGATGGTAACCGGATGTACCCAAAGTTTATTCACCCTAATCCCGTTTATTAGCAGAACATGGTACAGATGGTAACCGGATTTACCCAAAGTTTATTGACCCCACTCCGGACAAATATTAAAACATTACCAGTTGTCCAGTGTCGTATGTATGATAAGGACTTAGCAGAGTCCGGGGACCAATGGTGAACACTAATCAATCTGAGGCTAATCACATATAATGTCCAGCACTGTCATGGGGGGGTAATGGGCCAGAACCCGTAGAGGTCATTTCGGGCATCAGACACCTGAATGCCCGCACCTCTGATAGTGGAAGTGACCCAGGGTCTAAAAAACGGCAAAATCCCTTCATTTTGAGTAAATCCGGTAAATTAGCAAAACATGGTACAGATGGTAACCGGATGTACCCAAAGTTTATTCACCCTAATCCGGTTTATTTTGCAGAACATGGTACAGATGGTAACCGGATGTACCCAAAGTTTATTCACCCCACTCCGGACAAATATCAGAAAATTGGCAAAAACGACTAAGTATCAAGGACTCATCGGGCAAATCGCTCTGGAACTGAAATCGGATGCGCGCACTGACATGCTCCCCTCTCTGGAAGTCTGACACATGTGAGAAAATTTTCTAAGTCCAAACATTTTTTTTTTCAACTTTTTTTCAATTTTCCCCCTGTGGGATATATATTTTACCCACACACATTTGGAGCCCTCCTGGGATGCCGTCTAACATATTATAACCTCATTTTGCGGATGTTTTCACAAAAAAGAGTCGTTTTTTCAAAAAATTTCACTTTTTTGAAAATTTCAAAGTATCAAGGACTCATCGGAGGAATCGCTCTGGAACTGAAATCGGATGCGCTCACTGACATGCTCCCCTCTCTGGAAGTCTGACAGAAGTTGAAAAATTTTCAAAAGTCCCAAAAAAATTTTTTTTAAACTTTTTTTCAATTTTCCACCTGTGGGATATATATTTTACCCACACATTTGGAACCCTCCTGGGATGCCCTCTAACATAGTAAAACCTCATTTAGCAGATATTTTCACAAAAAATGAAATTTTCAAAAAAGTCAGAAAATTACACTAATCAATCTGAGGCTAATCACATATAATGTCCAGCACTGTCATGGGGGAGTAATGGGCCATAACCCCTGGAGGTCATTTCGGGCATAAGACACCTTAATGCCCGCACCTCTGATAGTGGAAGTGACCCAGGGTCTAAAAACTGGCAAAGTCCCTTCATTTTGAGTAAATCCGGTTAATTAGCAGAACATGGTACAGATGTTAACCAGATGTACCCAAAGTTTATTCACCCTAATCCCGTTTATTAGCAGAACATGGTACAGATGTTAACCGGATTTACCAAAAGTTTATTGACCCCACTCCGGACAAATATTAAAACATTACCAGTTGTCCAGTGTCGTATGTATGATAAGGACTTAGCAGAGTCCGGGGACCAATGGTGAACACTAATCAATCTGAGGCTAATCACATATAATGTCCAGCACTGTCATGGGGGGGTAATGGGCCAGAACCCCTGGGGGTCATTTCGGGCATCAGACACCTGAATGCCCGCACCTCTGATAGTGGAAGTGACCCAGGGTCTAAAAACCGGCAAAGTCCCTTCATTTTGAGTAAATCCGGTAAATTAGCAAAACATGGTATAGATGGTAACCGGATGTACCCAAAGTTTATTCACCCTAATCCCGTTTATTAGCAGAACATGGTACAGATGGTAACCGGATTTACCCAAAGTTTATTCACCCCACTCCGGACAAATATTAAAACATTACCAGTTGTCCAGTGTCGTATGTATGATAAGGACTTAGCAGGGCCCGGGGACCAATGGTGAA